>NC_091352.1:5802839-5805339 GCF_038502225.1 Cherax quadricarinatus | reverse complement strand
TAGAATGTGCATTATAAAAAACAGAAAATAGGATGTGCATTACAAAATCACAGAAAATGGGATGTGAAAGCACTCGCAAAAAACGGGAGGTGCAGTACAGGGAAGGGGGAGGGGGTTGTAAAGCAGAAAAAAAATGAGGAGCTTGAGAACTCTGTGACAAATGACATTACTGAAATGTTGAAAGGCTTCCCCAGACATGCAACCCTCTCTCCGGGAGGGGAAGAGAGGGGGCGGTTTGTTGTGGGGGTTGGAGGAGGTGATTGATTGTGTGGAGGGGGTGGCTGATTGTGGCAAGTGCAAGAACACTTACTGTCCCTGTTCACTTTATGTACCTGGATGTTAGCAAGCTGATGTGGGAGGCAAAGGACCCCTAGTGGAAATAAATCCCACTGCTTGCCTTTCTTGGTTTGTTTTAGGTTGCTAACCCTCAGGAGCTAATACAAACGAAATCTTTTTCATTTTCTTGGTGTTCTATCGCTTAGCAATAACACACATTCATAACCCAAGACATAGCACATAAGCATGTAGTTAGACGGTAGCAAGGCTCTTAGCGAACGACTAAGTAGTTTCCCTTCACTCACAGCCTGATTAACCCAGCTGTTGCTTTCCCTCTGCCTGCTAGGATGTTATGTTGTGCAGACATGCACTGTTGTTCATCCCCTCCCTCCTCACTACTGGAATAGTACTTTACCTCAGTGTGCCTGACCCCTCAACAACTGTTGCTACCTCTGTTATAGTAACTATTATATCAGTGATTGCGGTTGCAAGCTTGGCAATATTGCTGCCACCGTGCAACGAATGCACTTTAGCACTGCAGAAACTTGCGCATAGGGTACCATGGGGCAGTGGGTATGAAGGTGTTTAGTGGTCGATCTTAGTCATATTTAATTCAACGATATCCCCCCCCCCCCACACACACACACACACATATATATATATATATATATATATATATATATATATATATATATATATATATATATATATAATGAGGGGTCCACCTCTGGTGTAAATTGTGGGACCCATAGCCTCGGAGAAGTGGATAAAGGCTTCAAGGAAGAATATTTGGATTTCTTTCTGAAGCCGTTTGAATATTCCACTTCCCCTACCACCCCATCTTTTAATATATTTTTTTTTTTTTTACCAATAGGAATATTTTTATTACATAATATGGTACAGAAGATTTAGAGATACATTCTTGATATAAAGGTGGCATATAAGGTACATGTTGTTACGTGTGTATCACCAGATTATAAGGCGAAAATCTCATCCAGCTCCTCAGAGCTGGGGCGTGTGCCCAAAATACAGCAGGCATTACCCCTTTGAACAGCCGCACAGACCGCTGGAACAGAAAACTAGCTGCCCTGGGATCCCTAGTTACCCTGTTGAGTCTTTTTCCCAGCTCCTTAAGGAATTTAGATGCACTCTTTCCCCATGAGCCAAGGGTCTCTGAGCCTATGGGAACAAACATAAACATATAATGATGGGCAAGTTCTCCATATTTTCTAGACTTTTGGGACTCCCTGAAGCTGGCAGCTGCCGCTCCTTCCTCCCTGGTGTATTGGAGATAGGTATCAGCCAAGGTAGATGCACATGTATAGTCCCACATCACCTGCTTCCCATCTGTCCAGGCTTGAAGGGTGATACCATCTGGACGCTTCTGGCTGCCATCAGATCTGCATAGTTGGGGTGGCTCCCTTACTGCTGGGCATCCAGCTGTTGTGAGGCTCCTCTTGATAATGTTATTAACCTCCTCATGTCTTGCAATCTTTCCCTTGGATTTACGGCACACAAGACCATGGTACCCGAATCGGTCTGCTGTTTCACTGCCACAAATACACGTGTGTTCGGCGAGAATAGGGGCGGCAAGTCGAAGGGCAACACCGATGCGGATTGTCTGTGGGTCTAGTCGTGTGCCAAGGCTGGAATTGGGAACAGCCAACAGAAAGTCCCCAGCATTAGGGGCTCTCACTGCCAGGAGGCGGGCTCTATTCTTCCCTGACACACTCTGAAGCATTGTTGAGGCTATATTTTCCACTATTGGACCATCCCAGTGCGACTGTTTGTAGTTGTTGGGGGGAGCAGGTCTGGTTTCAGAGCCCGTTAGATTATCCCAGATCATTGCTCCGTCAATGAATTTTTGGTCCTGGACTCCAATCTTGTCCCTAAGATGTTCAGGGAGAATCGCTGCTACAAGCTCTCTGGATGCAATACACGAGGACAGAAAAGCAGGTAACGCAATCTGTGATGACTTGCGGACACCAATGCCTCCTAGTCTGACTGGAAGTGTAGCTTGGTTCCACTGCCCGTCTTCTAGAGTAAGGTTAAGTACTTTGGTAAAAATCTGCCTCAAAATACTGTCATATTCGTGCAGTATAGGGTTATCATATGAAGGTGCACATCTTAGGAAATATGTCAACCTGGGCAGACTCAAGCACTTTGTGAGAAGGTACAAGGCATCGTGGGTGTCCAGATTGCCTATTCGTTGTTCCATTCTCCT
>NC_091352.1:5685339-5787839 GCF_038502225.1 Cherax quadricarinatus | reverse complement strand
ATATAGTAAGTACTAAGTGGTCATTAACACTTGCTTTCACAACACTAAAATAAGATTTTGTTCGGATTCTTAACCCTGGAGGGTTCGTCACCCAGGATAACCCAGTCCTGGGTGACAGGACTGTCTGTCTTATTTCCATTGTGGTCCTTCAATCTTGTCCCCCAGAATGAGACCCACATCAGCAGACTAATACCCCGGTACCGACACACTTGCTAGGTGAACGGAACTAAACCAGTCCCCCCTCCCCCCCGGTAACAGTACGTTAACAGAGCCTCATGTGCCACTGCTTGAACTTTTTAGTTAAAAACGTAAAAAATAAACCACTGGCATTATACAACGCATTTATCAGACTTCACCTTTAAGACTCTGTCCTGTCTTGGTCCCCCAAATTACATAAAAGACCAAGATAAAGTGAAAAGGGTGCAGAGAAGGGCAGTGCACCTTGTATCTTTATTAAGAAACAAAGCACTTACCCTGTTCTACCTTACGAAACAAAGACTCTTGAAACATTTAAGTTAATAAACAAATCCGACACCACTTGCAAAAAAAAAAAAAAAGGTCTGAATCGTTAGGTATTTCAATAACACATGACATCACAGAACAATCCAACGCACTGCTTTCACAAGTTACTATTATTAATTATTATTATTATTATTATTGTATTATTATTATTAAATATTCGCCGGTATTCTCCCGGCCCGGGCCTTTCCCAAGTGGTGGCCCGGCCAATATTGTATATATTATTATTATTTTATATATTCTATATAATATTAGTATTATTATTGTAAGCGTTTATGTAACGGTCAAATAGGAGGACCTGGGGAAGGGGAATGGCGGTGGTTATCAGGTTTGATACGAAGTAAGGATGAAGGTAGAATATGGAAATATTATAAATTAGGTTTGAAGTTAGGTACAGAAGCATGATAAAGGTAATACATTCGGTTTTAGTTTGGAGTCTGTAATAAATGTGTTGTGTCTTCAAGAAAGAATGTGTTAGCACCTGTATATATATGTACCCTCGCCTCTTTGGTGGAACAACAACAGGACAAAAACAGAATCAACATTAACAACAGCTTATACTGGTTTCCATTGTGTTTACTCTGGTAGTCGTTGCTTAAGATAAGATTTGGTCGAATTTTTAACCCTGGGAGGGTTAGCCACCCAGGATAACCCATGAAAATCAGTGCGTCGTGGAGGACTGTCTGTCTCAGTTATATTGTGGTCCTTCAATCTTGTCCCCCCCCCCCAGGATTCGACTCATACCAATCGACTAACACCCAGGTACCTACTTAACGCTAGGTGAACAGGGACAGCAGGTGTAAGGAAACATACCCAACGTTCTCACCCATGTCGGGGATATAACCACGGATACTCAGTGTGTGAGGCGAGAGCGCTGCCAACCGAGCCACGGGCCATCCTTGAGGGCAGTTACTGCAAATGTTGTTCGTCAAGAATCTTGGCTCTGGAGGATGTTACTTGCCTTGATGCTCTCTCTGGCTAATAGCGCCTGACCGGTGATACTGGTACGTGTAAGACTTTGATTACTTCGATGTTCCTTTCCCCATTCCTGTAAACTTTCTGTTGACCTGCAGTCAGCCATTCCCCGATCTCAAAGAATAGTTTTCTTTCAGTATCTTTGCTGCCATTTTCTTAATAAGTCTCCGTTGTAGAACATTTTCTCAGTCTTGCTGAGATCTGGATAAACGAGATGGCAGTTTTTGGAGGATATCGCCTCCGATTCTTTAGTAAGTTTTTATTCAGGTACAGGTACACATAAATACAGTTACACAGATTATCGTACATGGCAGCATATGTGTAGATTACCTAGGATAACCCAAAAAGTCAGTGACTTATTTCCACCGGGGTCCTTGTGTTAAGTATTAACTATATTTAAAAGTTAAAAGCAAGTATCTTACCTGTGTGAATAGTAGTTATAATGAGATGAGATATATTAGGGGTAAGGTAAAATCAGATATTTTCATATATACTATATGTTAGATATAGAAGAAATCACTCCCCTCCCTTTCTGTAGCCATATTCATTAATGGGAGGATAAGATAAGATTTCGTTCGGATTTTTAACCCCGGAGGGTTAGCCACCCAGGATAACCCAAGAAAGTCAGTGCGTCATCGAGGACTGTCTAACTTATTTCCATTGGGGTCCTTAATCTTGTCCCCCAGGATGCCACCCACACCAGTCGACTAACACCCAGGTACCTATTTGCTGCTAGGTGAACAGGACAACAGGTGTAAGGAAACGTGTCAAATGTTTCCACCCGCCGGGAATCGAACCCGGGCCCTCCGTGTGTGAAGCGGGAGCTTTAGCCACCAGACCACCGGGTCACCGGAGAGTCAGTTTATATGTTAAGCAAAAACGAGGATTAATTAATCTGTGTTGAGACTGGTGAGTTAAACTGTATACATCAAGGTGGTTTTCAAATTATACTGCTATAACTAATTTTAGTGCTTAAGTTTAATAAAAAATAAGCTTTATTATACACAGTGCCCCGTAGCCTGGTGGCAAAAGCTCTCGCTTCACACGGCGAGGGTCCGAGTTCGATTCCCGGCGAAAGGGTGGAAACAGACGTGTTTCCTTACACCGGTTGTCTACGTTCACCCATCATTAAAATGGGTACCTGGGTGTTAGTCGACTGGTGTGGGTCGCATCCTGGGACAAAACTGACCTAACTTGTCGGAAATGGTCTGCATAACAAGGGGCTTTCTATATAGTAGTATGTCATTAATGTCAGCTATGGCCTGTATACCTTGTACATGTACTTGTAGTAAATAAAGATATTATGTATTATTATTATTATTAGTCCTCAACAATAAATAGGAACAGGACCATGAGGAAACGATGGTGACGGTGGAGAAGGAATGAAGAGGAAGAAGAATGTAAGGGTTAAGAGGAATTACGAATTATAATAACTTGAAAAGGAAAGAAGGGAGACGCAGGAGGAAAAGAAATGCAAGAAAATTTCAATATGTATTATTTAAGAAATACCTCAGTAATCCCTGGTATCTTTATTACAATTAACATTTAGCTGCCAAGTATAGCCATATTTATAAGCAAGTTTTGCGATGCAATAATAATATGTTAATGGGAAGCGTTCAAACCATATGGGTTATACAGCGCCTGGGAGTGGATGTTATTGGTTATAACTTAAGAACGGAGTTTCAGGAATCCTTGTGATCCAAAAGTGTAAACAAATTCGGCACTAAAGAAAACGGGGGATAATAGTAGATGCGTGACTCTTGAAAATCAATGAGTGGAGAATTACTTATGATTTTTTTTTTACATATACCAGTACCAATAAGTTACATAATTTTGTCGTTTTACTCAGCAGGTTCCAAGGTAAATATCGTATAAGTCGCGTCTTTGTATAGCTTTAACAGGTGAAATAGTCAGGCCAATCATCGCATAGGGTCATCAATGGAAATATGTAAGTCATTATCATCGGTCACTTATCATTCACACAAGCACCTTCACCAGTCTTTAAAATGATTATAATTATAACCATAAATTTTGAAGGGGTTGACCGGTAAGCGAGCGGAAAGCCTCGGTCAGATGACCAAAAGCTCCAGCGGTCATCACATGATTAAGACCAGCGTCAGGAAACACTTGTCTTGTTTCTGACAAACCTTAACTAACCTAACTATTCATTGTAAAGAAATGTAAATTTTCATTATCAGGTATAACCTTAACGTGCCGGAAATGTTTCCATTCAGCTCTAACCCAGAATGACGTAACTGACTTTCTTGGGTTATCCTGGGTGGCTAACCCTCCGGGGTTAAAAATCCGAACGAAATCTTATCTTATCTTATCTTAACAAACACATTACGGAACACGTTTATGAGTTCTAAAATCATCTGTGTGCCCTTACAACCATATTTTTAAATGTTATGTATTAATTACCATTTATTATAAAGGCTAATAAGGAGACAACAGCTAGAAACATTTCAAATGAATATTATTTTACTGTGCTACACTTTATAAAACATTCCGTATAGGGTTCGTTACTGTACATGGTGCGGCACTCTAGTACAGTGTGGCATTTTAGTACATGGTGCGGCACTCTAGTACATAGTGTGGCATTTTAGTACATGGTGCGGCACTCTAGTACATAGTGTGGCATTTTAGTACATGGTGCGGCACTCTAGTACATAGTGTGGCATTTTAGTACATGGTGCGGCACTCTAGTACATAGTATGGCATTTTAGTACATGGTGCGGCACTCTAGTACATAGTGTGGCATTTTAGTACATGGTGCGGCACTCTAGTACATAGTGTGGCATTTTAGTACATGGTGCGGCACTCTAGTACATAGTGTGGCATTTTAGTACATGGTGCGGCACTCTAGTACATAGTGTGGCATTTTAGTACATGGTGCGGCACTCTAGTACATAGTGTGGCATTTTAGTACATGGTGCGGCACTCTAGTACATAGTGTGGCATTTTAGTACATGGTGCGGCACTCTAGTACATAGTGTGGGATTTTAGTACATGGTGTGGCATTCTAGTACATAGTGTGGGATTTTAGTACATGGTGTGGCATTCTAGTACATAGTGTGGCATTTTAGTACATGGTGTGTCAAAGCGCACAACTCTTTATCGTGTAATATTATACATATTTTAGCAAATAATAAAATGTCAACATGTCTCTTTGGTTCGAACCCATAATATGACCCAGGGAATATACATTGAGATGTGTATATTTCTGTGACACCTTAAAACAATGAATTGTTTGCTGGATAGAAGACAATGAACAAGAAGAAGCAACTGAAAGAAAAAAGAAGCCGCAGAAGAAGCACAAGAAGAAACAAAAGAAAAAGAAGCATAAGCAGAAGAATATTGTCTTCGGCTTAGTGACCCAGGGGGGATTAATCAGTGTAATCAAGGAAGTCAGGCAATGTGGCTTATTTCCAGTGGGTTCATTAGGTCCTTCTCCAGGATGCGACCTACAACATTCAACTGACACACAGGTACCTAATTACTGCTAGCTGTAAAGGTGCAACAGGTATTAATTGGAATTGTCCGTACATCGAGGGCCGCCCAAGACTGAACCCGAGTCCTTTGGTTTTGAACCGCACGTGCTAAGTCTCTGAACTGTGAGGTACCATAAAGAACGTGTTATTTTCAAGTATTTAAGCGGTTGCACTCTAACATCCCATATCATAAAAATCTCTGAAAGACTTCTAAGAAGCAAGATCGCCAACCACCTAGATACCCATCAATTACATAACCCAGGGTAACACGGGTTTAGAGCAGGTCGCTCCTGCCTGTCCCAGCTATTGGACCACTATGACAAGGTCCTCGATGCTATAAAGGAGAAACAAAATGCAGATGTTGTGTACACAGACTTTGCAAAAGTCTTCGACAAGTGTAATAGCGCACAAAATGCGTGATAAAGGAATAACAGGAAAAGTTGGTAGATGGATGTATAACTTTCTAACAAATAGAACATAAAGAGTAATGGTAAACAGAGTAAAGTCTGAGGCAACTACGGTGAAAAGCTCTGTTCCACAAGGCACAGTACTCGCATCCTATTTCTCATCCTCATATCTAACACAGACATAGATGTAAGCCATAGCTCCGTGTCTTCCTTTGCAGATGACACCCGAATTAACATGCCAGTGTCCTTCATCGAAGACACCACAAGACTTCAACCGGTCACTCAAAACGATATGAAGTTCAATGAAGAGAAATTTCAACTACTCAGATATGGAAAACTTGAGGAAATTAAAACTGTGTCAGGGTATACAACAAATTATAACCGTACAATAGAGCGAAAAAGTAATGTGAAGGACCTGGGAGTGATAATGTCAGAGGATCTCACATTCAAAGACCACAACAATGTATCTACTACATCTGCTAGAAAAATGATAGGATGGATAATGAGAACCTTCAAAACCACGGACGCCAAGCCCATGATGATTCTCTTCAAATTACTTGTTCTATCTAGGCTGGAATACTGCTGTACACTAACTGCCCCCTTCAAGGCAGGCAAAATTGCTGACCTGGAGAGTGTACAAAGAGCTTTTACGGCACACATAAGTAAAATGCACCTAAATTACTGGGAATGGTTGAAGTCCCTTGATTTGTATTCCCATGAACGCAGGCGAGAGAGATACATGATAATATACACTTTGAAAATCCTAGAGGGATTAGTACCAAACTTGCGCACGAAAATCACTCCCTATGAAAACAAATGACTCGGCAGGAGATGCAACATTCTCCCAGTGAAAAGCAGGGGCGCCACGAGTACACTGAGAGACAACACAATAAGTGAAGTGTCAAGGACCCAAGACTGTTCAACTGCCTCCCAGCATACATAAGGAGGATTACCAATAGACCCCTGGCTGTCTTCAAGAAGGCACTGGACAGGCACCTAAAGTCATTACCTGACCAGCCGGGCTGTGGTTCGTACGTCAGTTTGCGTGCGACCAGCAGTGACAGCCTGGTTGATCAGACCCTGATCCACCACGAGGCCTGGTCTCAGACCGGGCCGCGGGGCGCTGACCCCCGAAACCCTCTCCAGGTATAACCAGCTGCCAGCATGAATGTCTCCCAGTGTATAAATTTAGACTTTAATCCCTATCTTGACTGGTGGTGAATAAGTTACATACAGCCTTAATGACCATCGTGGAGTCGACAAGCATTAACCCAGTAAACCAACCCAGCTGCCAGACAATACTCCCGTTAATGTAATTTGCTTATACGTTATTTAAAAGTGTAATACAATCGCAAACAGGCGATCGTAACAGGGCAGGACAAATCACATGGGGATACAGATCTAAATATTTCCATCTCCTTGTGGCTTGTTCTGCATAAGTATATGTATAGAATGGCCAAAAACTGACGCACTGTAATGCGTAGGCAAAGGAAGGATGTAGTGTAAGGATGGATGGCATAAGGTGTCGTGGCTTCAACTCACAACACACCAACTTGTCTGACACTTTTATGTTTATGACACGGGAAACTTGTGCAGCCGTGTCAGCTAGCGACACGCACCCACCTACCTACCCTCAATTTATGACACATAACTGTTCCAGCGGTGTGAGGATACGACACGGGGAGCCTTCTGTTGTGTGAGGTTAAGACAAGGGCAACCTTCTGTTAAATGAGATTAAGACAAGGGCACCTTCTGTTGTACGAGGATACGACACGGAGAATCTTCTGTTCTGTGAGGCTAAGACAAGGGCAACCTTCTGTTAAATGAGATTAAGACAAGGGCGCCTTCTGTTCTGCGAGATTAAAACACTGGACTCTTCTGTTGTGAGGTTAAGACAAGTGCACTTTCTTTTGAGCGAGGTTGAAACACTTGAACCTTCTGTTGCGTGAGGTTTAGACAGAGGCACCTTCTCTGCACTGTAAGGTTTAGACATTGGAATCTTTTCTGCTGTGTGAGGTTATGACAAGACAATCTTCTTCAATAGTGGAAGGTCACGACAAGACAATTCTCTTCAATAGTGGGAGGTCACGACAAGACAATCTCCAGCAGTAAGTTTAATACAAAACAATCTTCTGCAATATTGAAAATTAAGCCAAGAAACACTTCTGTAGTGTAGGGCTAAGACAAGATAATCTTCTGTAGTGTAGGGCTAAGACAAGATAATCTTCTGTAGTGTGGGGCTAAGACAGGATAATCTTCTGTAGTGTGGGGCTAAGACAAGATAATCTTCTGTAGTGTGGGGCTAAGACAAGATAATCTTCTGTATTGGGGGCTAAAACAAGATAATCTTCTGTATTGGGGGCTAAGACAAGATAATCTTCTGTAGTGTGAAGATACAAGATAATCTTCTGTAGTGTGAAGATACAAGATAATCTTCTCCATCAGTGTGAGCGTACCAGACAACCTTTCCCAGCATCACTGGCACAGATATTTTCACTGGTTCTATAGTACCCGGCGCTGTATAATCCTCCGGGTTTAGCGCTTCCCCCTTGATTATAATAATAATAATAATATAGTACCCGGCTGAGCTTTGTATCAGTTTAGTGTAGTGAAATGACACTCAAAAGATGAAGAATAAAGTATACACAAAAAATAAATTTTGGTTTGACATATATTCCCACAACCAGAACGTATGTACAATTACTGTACGTACACTATGTACAAAATGTAGGGACCAGTTAAACTAAATAATGAATAGAGTTTGGAGAGAGCAAGTATGAGATCACGCTAGCTACTACAGCTACAGAATACGTATGCACAAATACAGATCAAGTATGGTGCTAGCAACACAGAGACAGAAAAAGCTCTGACGGTTTAGGCTGTTCCTAGAAACAAGGAAACCTTACCCAGGTTGTCCACCTTTGCTCTGAAACTGTCATACAGCTCCTGCACTTAATCAGCCACCCCATACCAAGATGGTGGACACATCTTGGCAAGCAATGACTAAATATGCTTAAGATGACATGCAGGAAAGTGGTTTTGTCTGATACACATAGAATACATGACGAATGCCTTCACACTTCAGACAGAGACCTAGATTAGTTGCATATGCCCAGAAACATCAGCCAATTGTACTTGGCAAATGCCACACCCAGCATAGTGGGAGTATAACATTCAATATGTGATTGGCAACAACCCCTGTGTATTAGTACAAGGTCAGTATCCTAACATGTAAAGCTTACACTACCTTAAGCCTACATCATGGAGGCGTTTGTGCTAAATTTACAGTATACCTGGAGAGGGTTTCGGGGGTCAACGCCCCCGCGGCCCGGTCTGTGACCAGGAGCTATTATGTGGCCTCACATAAGGTGTGTCTACCTGAAAATGTATGTTTATTATTATTATTATTATTATTATTATAAGTAATAGTAGTAGCAGTAGTAGTAATATTATATTTACGAAATAGTGAAGTTTAATCCGAGGAAGGGTAGAGTAGCTACAGTTTCCTTGATGGAGAGACTATCTAGAGCATCAAGGCACCCTGTTAATTAAAGGGAGCAAACCTTGGAACAATAACAACTGAACAACAACAATGGAACAACAGTAGGACAAAATACGGAGCAACCTGGAACAGTAACAACAACACGGCACACAGAAAAATAACAACAATAACAATACGGAACAGCGACAACACGAAGCAAAAACACGGAACAAAAACACTGGGGAAAATACGTGTGAACTGGTGTAATAATTGCCAGCAAAATTTACTCTTTTCGAGACCCGAATTCTAGAAGACATTACTGGAGCCAACAGAACAAGTTCAGTTTATAAATGTTTCACCTTCAAGGGCAGATCTTGAGGCTGGTGGAGAGCTCTTCATCCAAGAAAATTGAGCTATCCTCCCTTGGATCAAACCAAATTACCTCACATTTCCGGAGACTGTACGACCTCTGCCGACCTAATGCTTCCCCATCAATTTTATACTGCTACTACTATTAGTACTACTACTACGACTACTACCACCACCACCATCACTACTACTACTACTACTACCACTAAAACCACCACCACCATTATTATTACTATTACTACTACTAGCGCTGTATAGCCCTTGTGGCTTAGCGCTTCTTTTTCATTATAATAATAATAATATTACTACTAATAATAATAATACCAGCTCTCATGATCAAACATCTTAATGAATCACCGTTACCAGTTATCTTGAGAGAGAGAGAGAGAGAGAGAGAGAGAGAGAGAGAGAGAGAGAGAGAGAGAGAGAGAGAGAGAGAGGGTGGTGAGGCAGGCAAGGCAGGAGGGACAAAGATCGATACAATAACGTGAGCTCAACAAGAGAAGACTGGCATGACCCAGCCCAGGTAACTCGCCCAGGTGAGTACATACCTGCGTGGGAGGACCACTAGGACAAAGAAATACGTGGGCGTGCACGGGAGTACGTGGACAGGCACGTGTACAACACACTTGGGGCTATACCGAGATACCTGATGCTGAGATACCTAGACACCTGATGCTGGGATACCTAGACATGTGTCTAGTAGAAGACTCTCCCCTCTATCCCTACTCTCTCCCTTCCACCCCTACTCTCACCCCTCCATCCCTACTCTCTCCCTTCCATCCCTACTCTCACCCATCCATCCCTACTCTCTCCCCTCTATCCCTACTCTCACCCTTCCATCCCTACTCTCTCCCCTCTATCCCTACTCTCACCCCTCCATCCCTACTCTCACCCCTCCATCCCTACTCTCTCCCTTCCATCCCTACTCTCTCCCCTCTGTCCCTACTCTCTCCCTTCCATCCCTACTCTCTCCCCTCTATCCCTACTCTCTCCCTTCCATCCCTACTCTCTCCCCTCTATCCCTACTCTCTCCCTTCCACCCCAACTCTCTCCCCTCCAACTCTCTCCCCTCTACTCTCTCTATCTCTCTCTCCCCTTCCACTCTCTCTATCTCTCTCCCCTCCATCCCTACTCTCTCCCTTCCACCCCTACTCTCACCCCTGCATCCCTACTCTCTCCCTTCCATCCCTACTCTCACCCCTCCATCCCTACTCTCTCCCTTCCATTCCTACTCTCTCCCTTCCATTCCTACTCTCTCCCCTCCATCCCTACTCTCTCCCCTCCATCCCTACTCTCTCCCTTCCATCCCTACTCTCTCCCCTCCATCCCTACTCTCTCCCCTCCATCCCTACTCTCTCCCCTCCATCCCTACTCTCTCCCTTCCATCCCTACTCTCTCCCTTCCATCCCTACTCTCACCCCTCTATCCCTACTCTCTCCCTTCCATCCCTACTCTCTCCCCTCCATCACTACTCTCTCCCCTCCATCCCTACTCTCTCCCCTCCATCCCTACTCTCTCCCTTCCATCCCTACTCTCTCCCCTCCATCCCTACTCTCTCCCCTCCATCCCTACTCTCTCCCCTCCATCCCTACTCTCACCCCTCCATCCCTACTCTCTCCCTTCCATCCCTACTCTCTCCCTTCCATCCCTACTCTCTCCCTTCCATCCCTACTCTCTCCCCTCCATCCCTACTCTCTCCCATCCATCCCTACTATCTCCCCTCCATCCCTACTCTCTCCCTTCCATCCCTACTCTCTCCCCTCCATCCCTGCTCTCTCCCTTCCATCCCTACTCTCTCCCCTCTATCCCTACTCTCACCCCTCCATCCCTACTCTCACCCCTCCATCCCTACTCTCTCCCCTCTGTCCCTACTCTCTCCCTTCCATCCCTACTCTCTCCCCTCTATCCCTACTCTCTCCCTTCCACCCCAACTCTCTCCCCTCTATCCCTACTCTCTCCCTTCCACCCCTACTCTCTCCCCTCCATCCCTACTCTCTCCCTTCCACCCCTACTCTCACCCCTGCATCCCTACTCTCTCCCTTCCATCCCTACTCTCACCCCTCCATCCCTACTCTCTCCCTTCCATCCCTACTCTCTCCCCTCCATCCCTACTCTCTCCCCTCCATCCCTACTCTCTCCCCTCCATCCCTACTCTCTCCCTTCCATCCCTACTCTCTCCCCTCCATCCCTACTCTCTCCCCTCCATCCCTACTCTCTCCCTTCCATCCCTACTCTCTCCCCTCCATCCCTACTCTCACCCCTCAATCCCTACTCTCTCCCCTCCATCCCTACTCTCACCCCTCAATCCCTACTCTCTCCCCTCCATCATTACTCTCACCCCTCCATCCCTACTCTCTCCCCTCCATCCTTACTCTCTCCCCTCCATCCTTACTCTCTCCCCTCCATCCCTACTCTCCCCTCCATCCGTACTCTCTCCCTTCCATCCCTACTCCCTCCCCTCCATCCCTACTCTCACCCCTCCATCCCTACTCTCTCCCCTCCATCCTTACTCTCTCCCCTCCATCCTTACTCTCTCCCCTCCATCCCTACTCTCACCTCTCCATCCCTACTCTCTCCCCTCCATCCTTACTATCTCCTCTCCATCCTTACTCTCTCCCTTCCATCCCTACTCTCTCCCCTCCATTCTTACTCTCTCCCCTCCATCCCTACTCTCACCCCTCCATCCCTACTCTCTCCCCTCCATCCTTACCCTCTCCCCTCCATCCCTACTCTCTCTCCTCCATCCCTACTCTCTCCCCTCCATCCCTGCTCTCTCCCCTCCATCCCTGCTCTCTCCCCTCCATCCCTACTCTCTCCCCTCCATCCTTACTCTCTCCACTCCATCCCTACTCTCACCCCTCTATACCTACTCTCCCCTCCATCCCTACTCTCTCCCATCCATCCTTACTCTCTCTCCCCTCCATCCTTACTCTCTCCCCTCCATCCCTACTCTCTCCCCTCCTACCTTACTCTCTCTCCTCCATCCCTACTCTCTCCCCTCCATCCCTACTCTCTCCCCTCCATCCCTGCTCTCTCCCCTCCATCCCTACTCTCTCCCCTCCATCCTTACTCTCTCCCCTCCATCCCTACTCTCACCCCTCTATCCCTACTCTCTCCCCTCCATCCTTACTCTCACCCCTCCATCCCTACTCTCACCCCTCCATCCCTACTCTCTCCCCTCCATCCTTACTCTCACCCCTCCATCCCTATTCTCTCCCCTCCATCCTTACTCTCCCCTCCATCCCTACTCTCTCCCCTCCATCCCTACTCTCTCCCCTCCATCCCTACTCTCTCTCTCGCCCCTCCATCCTTACTCTCTCCCCTCCATCCTTACTCTCTCCCCTCCATCCCTACTCTCTCCCCTCCATCCTTACTCTCTCCCCTCCATCCCTACTCTCTCCCCTCCATCCCTACTCTCTCCCTTCCATCCCTACTCTGTCCCCTCCATCCCTACTCTCTCCCTTCCATCCCTACTCTCTCCCCTCCATCCCTACTCTCTCCCCTCCATCCCTACTCTCTCCCTTCCATCCCTACTCTCTCCCCTCCATCCCTGCTCTCTCCCCTCCATCCCTACTCTCTCCCCTCCATTCCTACTCTCTCCCCTCCATCCCTACTCTCTCACCTCCATCCCTACTCTCTCCCCTCCATCCCTACTCTCACCCCTCCATCCCTACTCTCTCCCTTCCATCCCTACTCTCTCCCTTCCATCCCTACTCTCTCCCTTCCATCCCTACTCTCTCCCCTCCATCCCTACTTTCTCCCCTCCATCCCTACTCTCTCCCTTCCATCCCTACTCTCTCCCCTCCATCCCTGCTCTCTCCCCTCCATCCCTACTCTCTCCCCTCCATTCCTACTCTCACCCCTCCATTCCTACTCTCTCCCCTCCATCCTTACTCTCACCCCTCCATCCTCACTCTCACCCCTCCATCCCTACTCTCTCCCCTCCATCACTACTCTCTCCCTTCCATCCCTACTCTCTCCCCTCTATCCCTACTCTCACCACTCCATCCCTACTCTCTCCCTCCATCCCTACTCTCTCCCCTCCATTCCTACTCTCACCCCTCCATTCCTACTCTCTCTCCTCCATCCTTACTCTCACCCCTCCATCCTTACTCTCACCCCTCCATCCCTACTCTCTCCCCTCCATCACTACTCTCTCCCCTCCATCCCTACTCTCTCCCCTCCATCCCTACTCTCTCCCTTCCATCCCTACTCTCTCCCTTCCATCCCTACTCTCACCCCTCTATCCCTACTCTCTCCCTTCCATCCCTACTCTCTCCCCTCCATCACTACTCTCTCCCCTCCATCCCTACTCTCTCCCCTCCATCCCTACTCTCTCCCGTCCATCCCTACACTACTCCCCTCCATCCCTACACTACTCCACTCCATCCCTACTCTCTCCCCTCCATCCCTACTCTCACCCCTCCATCCCTACTCTCTCCCTCCATCCCTACTCTCTCCCCTCCATCCCTACTCTCTCCCCTCCATCCCTGCTCTCTCCCCTCCATCCCTACTCTCTCCCCTCCATCCCTACTCTCACCCTGCTCCCTATCCCTACTCTCTCCCTTCCATCCCTACTCTCTCCCTTCCATCCCTACTCTCACCCCTCTATCCCTACTCTCTCCCTTCCATCCCTACTCTCTCCCCTCCATCACTACTCTCTCCCCTCCATCCCTACTCTCTCCCCTCCATCCCTACTCTCTCCCCTCCATCCCAACTCTCTCCCCTCCATCCCTACTCTCACCCCTCCATCCCTACTCTCTCCCTTCCATCCCTACTCTCACCCCTCCATCCCTACTCTCTCACTTCCATCCCTACTCTCTCCCTTCTATCCCTACTCTCACCCCTCCATCCCTACTCTCTCCCATCCATCCCTACTCTCTCCCCTCCATCCCTACTCTCTCCCTTCCATCCCTGCTCTCTCCCCTCCATCCCTACCCTCACCCCTCCATCCCTACTCTCTCCCTTCCATCCCTACTCTCCCTTCTATCCCTACTCTCACCCCTCCATCCCTACTCTCTCCCTCCATCCCTACTCTCTCCCCTCCATTCCTACTCTCACCCCTCCATTCCTACTCTCTCCCCTCCATCCTTACTCTCACCCCTCCATCCTTACTCTCACCCCTCCATCCCTACTCTCTCCCCTCCATCACTACTCTCTCCCCTCCATCACTACTCTCTCCTCTCCATCCCTACTCTCTCCCCTCCATCACTACTCTCTCCTCTCCATCACTACTCTCTCCCCTCCATCCCTACTCTCTCCCCTCCATCCCTACTCTCTCCCCTCCATCCATACTCTCACCCCTCCATCCATACTCTCTCCCCTCCATTACATACTCTCTCCCTTCCATCCCTACTCTCACCCCTCCATCCCTACTCTCTCCCCTCCATTCCTACTCTCACCCCTCCATTCCTACTCTCTCCCCTCCATCCTTACTCTCACCCCTCCATCCTTACTCTCACCCCTCCATCCCTACTCTCTCCCCTCCATCACTACTCTCTCCCCTCCATCACTACTCTCTCCTCTCCATCCCTACTCTCTCCCCTCCATCACTACTCTCTCCTCTCCATCACTACTCTCTCCCCTCCATCCCTACTCTCTCCCCTCCATCCCTACTCTCTCCCCTCAACCCCTACTCTCACCCCTCCATCCCTACTCTCTCCCTTCCACCCCTACTCTCTCCCTTCCATCCCTACTCTCACCCCTCCATCCCTACTCTCTCCCCTCCATCCCTACTCTCTCCCCTCCATCCCTACTCTCACCCCTCCATCCCTACTCTCTCCCCTCCATCCCTACTCTCTCTCCTCCATCCTTACTCTCTCCCATCCATCCCAACTCTCTCCCTTCCATCCCTACTCTCTCCCCTCCATCCCTATTCTCACCCCTCCATCCCTACTCTCTCCCTTCCATCCCTACTCTCACCCCTCCATCCCTACTCTCTCCCCTCCATCCCTACTCTCTCACCTCCATCCCTACTCTCTCCTCTCCATCCCTACTCTCTCCCCTCCATCCCTACTCTCACCCCTCCATCCCTACTCTCTCCCCTCCATCCCTACTCTCTCTCCTCCATCCTTACTCTCTCCCCTCCATCCCAACTCTCTCCATTCCATCCCTACTCTCTCCCCTCCATCCCTATTCTCACCCCTCCATCCCTACTCTCTCCCTTCCATCCCTACTCTCTCCCCTCCATCCCTACTCTCACCCCTCAATCCCTACTCTCTCCCCTCCATCCCTACTCTCACCCCTCAATCCCTACTCTCTCCCCTCCATCCTTACTCTCACCCCTCTATCCCTACTCTCTCCCCTCCATCCTTACTCTCACCCCTCCATCCCTACTCTCACCCCTCCATCCCTACTCTCTCCCCTCCATCCTTACTCTCACCCCTCCATCCCTGCTCTCACTCCTCCATCCCTGCTCTCACCCCTCCATCCCTGCTCTCACCCCTCCATCCCTGCTCTCTCCCCTCCATCCCTGCTCGCACCCCTCCATCCCTGCTCTCACCCCTCCATCCCTGCTCTCACCCCTCCATCCCTGCTCTCACCCCTCCATCCCTGCTCTCACCCCTCCATCCCTGCTCTCACCCCTCCATCCCTGCTCTCACCCCTCCATCCCTGCTCTCACCCCTCCATCCCTACTCTCACCCCTCCATCCCTACTCTCACCCCTCCATCCCTGCTCTCACCCCTCCATCCCTACTCTCACCCCTCCATCCCTACTCTCACCCCTCCATCCCTGCTCTCACCCCTCCATCCCTACTCTCACCCCTCCATCCCTACTCTCACCCCTCCATCCCTGCTCTCACCCCTCCATCCCTACTCTCACCCCTCCATCCCTGCTCTCACCCCTCCATCCCTACTCTCACCCCACCATCCCTACTCTTACCCCTCCATCCCTACTCTCACCCCTCCATCCCTGCTCTCACCCCTCCATCCCTACTCTCACCCCTCCATCCCTACTCTCACCCCTCCATCCCTGCTCTCACCCCTACATCCCTACTCTCACCCCTCCATCCCTACTCTCACCCCTCCATCCCTGCTCTCACCCCTCCATCCCTGCTCTCACCCCTCCATACCTGCTCTCACCCCTCCATCCCTGCTCTCACCCCTCCATCCCTACTCTCACCCCTCCATCCCTGCTCTCACCCCTCCATCCCTACTCTCACCCTTCTAACTACAACACCCTCACAATAACGCTGAGGCAACAAGACTCGTGAAAAGTTTATATAAAATTGAAATGTTCAAATAATGAATTATTTTTTTCTAACACAGTTGCTGTAGCCTGGTACTATGTACACCGTACACCGTACCTGTTGCTGTTGCTTGGTACTATGTACACCGTACCTGTTGCTGTTGCTTGGTACTATGTACACCGTACCTGTTGCTGTTGCTTGGTACTATGTACACCGTACACCGTACCTGTTGCTGTTGCTTGGTACTATGTACACCGTACACCGTACCTGTTGCTGTTGCTTGGTACTATGCACACCGTACACTGTTGCTGTTGCTTGGTACTATGTACACCGTACACTGTTGCTGTTGCTTGGTACTATGTACACCGTACACTGTTGCTTGGTACTATGAACACCGTACACTGTTGCTGTTGCTTGGTACTATGAACACCGTACACTGTTGCTGTTGCTTGGTACTATGTACACCGTACACTGTTGCTGTTGCTTGGTGCTATGTACACCATACACTGTTGCTTGGTACTATGTACACCGTACCTGTTGCTTGGTACTATGTACACCGTACCTGTTGCTTGGTACTATGTACACCTGGGTAGCCACAGCAACTCAAGAGGGAGAGGTTTTTTAGTGCCAAAAAGGAAAAAAAAACTGGCAGGAAATGGCAGAAATCGTACACCAAATCCAGTCATTCCTGGAGTGGAACCACAGTCGATGGCCTCCACTCCAAACCAACAGATACAGATACTAATGCCGGAAAAAAATCATCCCCCCAGTACCAACAATACCACCAGTCCGATGACATTCTTCTTTGCAAATATACAGGGTTTAAAGCCAGCAACAAACAACAAAATACCTTTCATCCGTGGACTGCTTGCAGAGGCAAAGGCAATGTTCGCGGCTTTCACTGAGACCCACATAAAGGATCACTTGGACAACGAAATATGGATCCCAGGTTACAACCTATACAGATGTGACAGAGTGAACAGGCAAAAGGGGGGGGGGTTGGCCTGTACATTGCAGTCACTTGTTTGCACAGAACTGCTAAATGCCTCAAATGATGTAGTGGAAGTTTTAGCAGTAAAGGTCGAGAACCAAAACCTAGTCATTGTGGTAGTCTACAAGCCTCCGGATGCAACATCCCAGCAATTCCAGGAACAGCTGTTAAAATTTACCACTGTCTGGAAAATCTTCCAGCTCCTGCACCCAACATCTTGCTCCTGGGGGATTTCAACTTAAGGCACCTAAAATGGAGGAATATAGCAAATAATATTGTTGCAGTAATAACACCAGGAGGCAGCTCTGATGAAAACTCACACTCACACGAGCTTTTAAATCTCTGCACAAAATTCAATTTAAACCAGCAAATAATAGAGCCTACTAGACTGGAGAATACACTAGACCTCATCTTCACTAACAATGATGATCTGATAAGAAATGTCACCATATCAAAAACAATATACTCAGATCACAACATAATTGAGGTTCAGACATGTATGCGTGGAGCCCCAGACCGACATAATGAGACTAGTCACGAGGGAGCATTCACCAAATTCAACTTCAATAACAAAAACATAAAGTGGGACCAAGTAAACCAAGTCCTAACCGATATAAGCTGGGAAGATATACTAAGCAACACAGACCCCAACTTATGCCTAGAACAGATTAACTTGGTGGCACTCGATGTATGTACAAGGCTTACTCCTCTAAGAAAAAGGAGGAGTAGATGTAAAATAGAAAGAGACAGGCACTCCCTTTACAGGCGACGGAAAAGAATAACAGAGCGGCTAAAAGAGGTCAATATATCTGAAATGCGTAGGGAGACACTGGTCAGAGAAATAGCAAGCATCGAACTCAAGCGAAAGGAATCTTATAGGAGTCAGGAATCGCGGGAAGAACTAAAAGCCATAAATGAAATCGAAAGAAACCCAAAGTATTTCTTCTCCTATGCCAAATCAAAGTCGAGAACAACGTCCAGTATTGGGCCCCTACTTAAACAAGATGGGTCCTACACAGATGACAGCAAGGAAATGAGTGAGCTACTTAAGTCCCAATATGACTCAGTTTTTAGCAAGCCGCTAACCAGACTGAGAGTCGAAGATCAAAATGAAGTTTTTTATGAATGAGCCACAAAATTTGGTTAACACAAGCCTATCCGATGTTATCCTAACGCCAAATGACTTCGAACAGGCGATAAATGACATGCCCATGCACTCTGCCCCAGGGCCAGACTCATGGAACTCCGTGTTCATCAAGAACTGCAAGAGGAAAAGGTTCGTGATAGGGGCTATCACGAGCCTTTTCCATCCTATGGAGAGGGAGCATGGACACGGGGGTCGTCCCACAGTTACTAAAAACAACAGACATAGCCCTACTCCACAAAGGGGGCAGTAAAACAACAGCAAAGAACTACAGACCGATAGCACTAACATCCCATATCATAAAAATCTTTGAAAGGGTCCTAAGAAGCAAGATCACCACCCATCTAGAAACCCATCAGTTACACAACCCAGGGCAACATGGGTTTAGAACAGGTCGCTCCTGTCTGTCTCAATTATTGGATCACTACGACAAGGTCCTAAATGCACTAGAAGATAAAAAGAATGCAGATGTAATATATACAGACTTTGCAAAAGCCTTCGACAAGTGTGACCATTGCGTAATAGCGCACAAAATGCGTGCTAAAGGAATAACAGGAAAAGTCGGTCGATGGATCTATAATTTCCTCACTAACAGAACACAGAGAGTAGTCGTCAACAGAGTAAAGTCCGAGGCAGCTACGGTGAAAAGCTCTGTTCCACAAGGCACAGTACTCGCTCCCATCTTGTTTCTTTCAGTGGGCTGCAGAAAACAATATGAAGTTCAACGATGAGAAATTTCAATTACTCAGATATGGTAAACACGAGGAAATTAAATCTTCATCAGAGTACAAAACAAATTCTGGCCACAAAATAGAGCGAAACACCAACGTCAAAGACCTGGGAGTGATCATGTTGGAGGATCTCACCTTCAAGGACCATAACATTGTATCAATCGCATCTGCTAGAAAAATGACAGGATGGATAATGAGAACCTTCAAAACTAGGGAGGCCAAGCCCATGATGACACTCTTCAGGTCACTTGTTCTATCTAGGCTGGAATATTGCTGCACACTAACAGCACCTTTCAAGGCAGGTGAAATTGCTGACCTAGAAAATGTACAGAGAACCTTCACGGCGCGCATAACGGAGATAAAACACCTCAATTACTGGGAGCGCTTGAGGTTCCTAAAACTGTATTCCCTGGAACGCAGGCGGGAGAGATACATGATTATATACACCTGGAAAATCCTAGAGGGACTAGTACCGAACTTGCACACGAAAATCACTCACTACGAAAGCAAAAGACTTGGCAGACGATGCAACATCCCCCCAATGAAAAGCAGGGGTGTCACTAGCACGTTAAGAGACCATACAATAAGTGTCAGGGGCCCGAGACTGTTCAACTGTCTCCCAGCATACATAAGGGGGATTACCAACAGACCCCTGGCAGTCTTCAAGCTGGCACTGGACAAGCACCTAAAGTAGGTTCCTGACCAGCCGGGCTGTGCCTCGTACGTTGGTTTGCGTGCAGCCAGCAGCAACAGCCTGGTTGATCACTCTGATCCACCAGGAGGCCTGGTCACAGATCGGGCCGCGGGGGCGTTGACCCCCGGAACTCTCTCCAGGTAAACACCGTACACTGTTGCTGTTGCTTGGTACTATGAACACCGTACACTGTTGCTGTTGCTTGGTACTATGTACACCGTACACTGTTGCTGTTGCTTGGTACTATGTACACCGTACACTGTTGCTTGGTACTATGTACACCGTACACTGTTGCTGTGTACTATGTACACCGTACACTGTTGCTGTTGCTTGGTACTATGTACACCGTACACTGTTGCTTGGTACTATGTACACCGTACACTGTTGCTGTTGCTTGGTACTATGTACACCGTACACTGTTGCTGTTGCTTGGTACTATGTACACCGTACACTGTAGCTGTTGCTTGGTACTATGTACACCGTACACTGTTGCTGTTGCTTGGTACTATGTACACCGTACACTGTTGCTGTTGCTTGGTACTATGTACACCGTACACTGTAGCTGTTGCCTGGTACTATGTACACCGTACACTGTAGCTGTTGCCTGGTACTATGTACACAGTGACACAACTCGCACACGGGAGAGTGAAAATCTTAAGAGGACGTCTCGCTCCGTCTTGGATCATTTACAAGTCACACTCGGCGCTGTTTGACCCTTGTAGGTTCAGCGCTTCTTTTTTGATTATATAATAATAATACAAGTGCGACTGACAGAAGAGAATAAGTGAGCCGGCGCTCATTCTCTTCTGTTAGTGAAGCTTTGTAAATGGTCCAAGTCGGAGGGAAACATCGTGGTAAGCTTGTCTATCCTATGTACGAGTTATCTATGTTTTGTTCCAGTTACGGTATATTTATCATTACCGTTACTCTTGATAAAACATCTCTCGGTGTATACATACACCCCTTGCTGACTGCACACTAAGATGTATAGACCCCTTGCTGTATATACACTATGATATACACATACCCCTTGCTGTATATACACTAAGATATACACACCTCTTGTTGTATATACACTTATACACACCCCTTGCTGTATATCTACTAAGATATACACACCCCTCGGTGTATTTACGCAGGTTTATTAAGTGTGAACCATGACAACTTATCAGTTAACTCATTGCACCGTCAGTTTTCTCTATACCCTGAGCGTAGGTAGATTTTTTTGACGTATTAGTGAGCCATGATAACCCAAGGATGTCAGTGTTGCTTATTGCCAATACTGTCCCCTCCTCCAGGATGCCGCCCACAATAATCTCGTAACTCCCAGGTACCTACTTACAGCTAGGTACCAAATTAAGATTCAACCCCGAGTCCTTTCGACTGCGAGCCCATGAGGAAGGTAGCAACACTACCTCTAAAGGTCAGGGGACTCGAACCTTGCAACCACGCACATGGTGCGGTAGACACGATAAGGGAACACTGTATCAACATCTGTGACCCCAGATTATTCAACATCTTACCAAAAGATATCAGAAACACTGCTGGGACAAGTGTAGAAGTCTTCAAGGGGAAACTGGACAAGTACCTTCGCCAGGTGCCAGATCAACCAGGCTGTAATGAATATGTTGGGCAGTGGGCCACCAGCAGCAACAGCATGGTTGTCAGACAAACACCAGATGAGCCTGGCCCATGGCCGGGCTCCGGGAGTAAAACGACTCATAACTCATCAGAAGTATATGAAAGGGATGGTAGAGGTTGCTCCAGTCAAGGAAGCTACTACATATATTTTGTATATGCAAGAAGAAATTCTTGCATAGATTTTAAAATTGTATTTGATTTAAATCAATAATCTAAAAATATTTATCCAACCCAAAATAGAGGATGAGGAAGAAGAGGAAGAGAAGGAGGATCATGAGGAAGAGAAGGTGTGAATAAGAAATAAAAGAAGGTTAGAAGGGTAAGACAAGGACATGAGATAACGAGAAGAGGTAGAGGAGAGCAAAACAAAAGAGAGCAAGACAGAGAGAGTTAGTAATGAATACATGTAATGTTAGAAAGTTTGAGTGTGTGTGCAGAAAGTAGAGGACACCAGCGTGCAGTGAAGAACACCTGGTTACACTCTGGGTACACCACACCCATCATCCTAAGAGGCAGACACACACTCAGGCAGGCAGACACTCAGGCAGACACACTCAGGCAGGCAGACACTCAGGCAGGCAAACTCTCAGGCAGACACACACTCAGGCAGGCAGACACTCAGGCAGACACACTCAGGAAGACACACTCAGGCGGCAGACACTCAGGCAGGCAAACTCTCAGGCAGACACACACTCAGGCAGGCAGACACTCAGGCAGACACACTCAGGAAGACACACTCAGGCGGCAGACACTCAGGCAGGCAAACTCTCAGGCAGACACACACTCAGGCAGGCAGACACTCAGGCAGACACACTCAGGAAGACACACTCAGGCAGGCAGACACTCAGGCAGGCAAACTCTCAGGCAGACACACACTCAGGCAGGCAGACACTCAGGCAGACACACTCAGGAAGACACACTCAGGCGGCAGACACTCAGGCAGGCAAACTCTCAGGCAGACACACACTCAGGCAGGCAGACACTCAGGCAGACACACTCAGGAAGACACTCTCAGGCGGCAGACACTCAGGCAGGCAAACTCTCAGGCAGACACACACTCAGGCAGGCAGACACTCAGGCAGACACACTCAGGAAGACACACTCAGGCAGGCAGACACTCAGGCAGGCAAACTCTCAGGCAGACACACACTCAGGCAGGCAGACACTCAGGCAGACACACACTCAGGCAGGCAGACACACTCAGGCAGACACACACTCAGGCAGGCAGACACTCAGGCAGACACACACTCAGGAAGACACACTCAGGCAGGCAGACACTCAGGCAGGCAGACACTCAGGCAGACACACACTCAGGATGACACACTCAGGCAGACACACACTCAGGAAGACACACTCAGGCAGACACACACTCAGGCAGGCAGACACTCAGGCAGACACACACTCAGGAAGACACACTCAGGCAGGCAGACACTCAGGCAGGCAGACACTCAGGCAGACACACACTCAGGAAGACACACTCAGGCAGGCAGACACTCAGGCAGACACACACTCAGGAAGACACACTCAGGCAGGCAGACACTCAGGCAGGCAGACACTCAGGCAGACACACACTCAGGAAGACACACTCAGGCAGGCAGACACTCAGGCAGGCAGACACTCAGGCAGACACACACTCAGGAAGACACACTCAGGCAGGCAGACACTCAGGCAGGCAGACACTCAGGCAGACACACACTCAGGAAGACACACTCAGGCAGGCAGACACTCAGGCAGGCAGACACTCAGGCAGACACACACTCAGGAAGACACACTCAGGCAGGCAGACACTCAGGCAGGCAGACACTCAGGCAGGCAAACTCTCAGGCAGACACACTCAGGCAGGCAGACACTCAGGTAGACACACTCAGGCAGGCAGACACTCAGGCAGACACACACTCAGGAAGACACACTCAGGCAGGCAGACACTCAGGCAGGCAAACTCTCAGGCAGACACACACTCAGGCAGGCAGACACTCAGGCAGACACACACTCAGGCAGACACACACTCAGGCAGGCAGACACTCAGGCAGACACACACTCAGGAAGACACACTCAGGCAGGCAGACACTCAGGCAGGCAAACTCTCAGGCAGACACACACTCAGGCAGGCAGACACTCAGGCAGACACACACTCAGGCAGGCAGACACACTCAGGCAGACACACACTCAGGCAGGCAGACACTCAGGCAGACACACACTCAGGAAGACACACTCAGGCAGGCAGACACTCAGGCAGGCAGACACTCAGGCAGACACACACTCAGGAAGACACACTCAGGCAGGCAGACACTCAGGCAGGCAGACACTCAGGCAGACACACACTCAGGAAGACACACTCAGGCAGGCAGACACTCAGGCAGGCAGACACTCAGGCAGACACACACTCAGGAAGACACACTCAGGCAGGCAGACACTCAGGCAGGCAGACACTCAGGCAGGCAAACTCTCAGGCAGACACACTCAGGCAGGCAGACACTCAGGTAGACACACTCAGGCAGGCAGACACTCAGGCAGACACACACTCAGGAAGACACACTCAGGCAGGCAGACACTCAGGCAGGCAAACTCTCAGGCAGACACACACTCAGGCAGGCAGACACTCAGGCAGACACACACTCAGGCAGGCAGACACACTCAGGCAGACACACACTCAGGCAGGCAGACACTCAGGCAGACACACACTCAGGAAGACACACTCAGGCAGGCAGACACTCAGGCAGGCAAACTCTCAGGCAGACACACACTCAGGCAGGCAGACACTCAGGCAGACACACACTCAGGCAGGCAGACACACTCAGGCAGACACACACTCAGGCAGGCAGACACTCAGGCAGACACACACTCAGGAAGACACACTCAGGCAGGCAGACACTCAGGCAGGCAGACACTCAGGCAGACACACACTCAGGATGACACACTCAGGCAGACACACACTCAGGAAGACACACTCAGGCAGACACACACTCAGGCAGGCAGACACTCAGGCAGACACACACTCAGGAAGACACACTCAGGCAGGCAGACACTCAGGCAGGCAGACACTCAGGCAGACACACACTCAGGAAGACACACTCAGGCAGGCAGACACTCAGGCAGACACACACTCAGGAAGACACACTCAGGCAGGCAGACACTCAGGCAGGCAGACACTCAGGCAGACACACACTCAGGAAGACACACTCAGGCAGGCAGACACTCAGGCAGGCAGACACTCAGGCAGACACACACTCAGGAAGACACACTCAGGCAGGCAGACACTCAGGCAGGCAGACACTCAGGCAGACACACACTCAGGAAGACACACTCAGGCAGGCAGACACTCAGGCAGGCAGACACTCAGGCAGACACACACTCAGGAAGACACACTCAGGCAGGCAGACACTCAGGCAGGCAGACACTCAGGCAGGCAAACTCTCAGGCAGACACACTCAGGCAGGCAGACACTCAGGTAGACACACTCAGGCAGGCAGACACTCAGGCAGACACACACTCAGGAAGACACACTCAGGCAGGCAGACACTCAGGCAGGCAGACACTCAGGCAGGCAAACTCTCAGGCAGACAGACACTCAGGCAGGCAGACACTCAGGCAGGCAGACACTCAGGCAGGCAAACTCTCAGGCAGACACACTCAGGCAGGCAGACACTCAGGTAGACAGACACTCAGGCAGACACAGACACTCAGGCAGACACAGACACTCAGGCAGACACAGACACTCAGGCAGACACAGACACTCAGGCAGACACAGACACTCAGGCAGACACAGACACTCAGGCAGACACAGACACTCAGGCAGACACAATAAGGGCAGACAGACACTGAGGAAGGCACACACATACTGATAAGCAACAATAATCTAACTACCTCTGTTTCACTCGAGACAGCTGAGGTCAGGAGAGTACGTAAAGCACAAGGCTCTCTCCCCACTCCATTCCTAGACAGCTGAGGTCAGAATAGCATACCAGAAGGCTATACTATCCTCCCTCACTGCCAGTATGATAAAAATGGGTAAAGAGAATTAGCATATCGCACTGAAAACGTGCATGAGATTTAATAGGAAAGGAGGGAGTGCAGTTTTGAGATAAAATTACTGCTACTGTTGTTTCTGCTACTGTTGTGGCTGTTGTTGCTAGAGGAAGGGTGATAGGCAAAAAGGGATAGGAGAGGAAGAAGATGGAACCAAAGGAAGGGAAGAATAAAACACGGATAATAGGAGGGGGCGCGAAGGAAGAACTGGAGAGATTGATGATGAGAGAGAATGGGGAGGAACGGGAGACTAAGAGATGGATAATCAATGTCATAACAACTTCACTATGTAGGTCATTACTCTGCGCTCCACCCATGATGCATCCAGGACGCCCTATACTAGCCTACTCTGCTGCATAGAGTGTTTAACTGGTATTAATGGGACCCACAGTTCCCTACACCAGCCTGCACTTACTAAGTAACACAGACTGTAAGGCATTCAGTGTGGCATTACACCAGAAATTGATCCACAAACTAGAGAAGATGGAAGGGATAAAATGGAACACTATATATATACAGTGAGAGGTGACTATGTTTTTGTGTATATACACCGAGAAGTGTATATAAATTCGGAGGGCTGTATCTACCATTTTATATGGTTTAGAAAGACACGTAAGCAAACACTATAACATATTTATTAGAAAACGTTTCGGTCCTGGGACCTTGATCACTTCTAACATACAGAGGTAGAAAGACATTATATATATAGGCGGAGAGTGAGATGTGACGCACGTGACCTGAGGAATGTCATAAGAACATAAGAATGGAGGAACACTGTAGAAGGCCTACTGGCCCATGCGAGGCAGGTCCTTATCAAAACAACCTCTGCCTATGATGAGGACGGGTAGACGATGAAATCATGTGACTCCTGTGTTGTTGGGTTGGTGCTGCTTAAGTATCATGTATGCCAATGTTTTTGAAATTTTGTAGTTTCCAGTGTTGCGTTCTATAGTGTCGGTGACGGTGATTAGTGAGGCTTCTAGGCACCGTCGGCGTCTGAGGTCTGGTTCGGTGAGAACGAGTTGTGCCTCATTCCAGTTCATCAAATGCCCCGTGGAGTCTCTGTGGAGGACACAGGCGTACCTTACATCGTCTCTGTTAGAGGCATTTCGATGCTCATTCAGGCGGACTGCAAGATCTCTGCCTGTCTCGCCTACATAAGGTCCCAGGACCGAAACGTTTTCTAATAAATATGTTATAGTGTTTGCTTACGTGTCTTTCTAAACCAACTTGTCGGTATTTATTACCAAGGTTTATACCACCATTTTATATAAACTGAAGATTTAGTTTAGTATAAACCTTGGTAATAGACACAAAAAATCGATTTAAATATGTCTTAGTTTTTGCTCACGTGAATTTTTAAACCAAGATTTAGCTTAATCCCTATTTTAGGGATTAAAGTAGTCCTGATATTAGTTTACGGGAGAATGTGGTTTAATAACTCTTGTGGAGTGGATAGGCTTTAAACCTAGCAAGCAAGGTCAGTAATGTAATATGAAAATTAGGCGAGTATTTAACTACACAACACACTGGAACACTCTGGTCTTACTACACCTAAACAAGAAGACATGGGAGAGAGAGACAGAGAGATGGTGGTGGTGATGGTAGACTCACACAGTGAGCGTGGGCGAGTGCTTGGAAAACACACCAGGTAGGGAAGTATCAGCAGTCTGTATATACAAGAACGTTAAATTCTAGCTAGGGCCTTAGTCATCCCACTGATTGTTCCATGGTTAAGAGGCGGGGTACAAGAACTTTCGCGTGCACACACACATACACACACACACACACACACACGCACGCACACACACACACATACAGCGAGGGTCCAGCAATGTAGTTGTGACACAAATTGAGATGGAAGTTGAAGATGATTGAAGAGATTAGATTTGGCTATGATGCTTTTTTCAGGAACTCTCACTCACTATCACTCTCCCTCGCAGTCATTCAATCACACTCACTTTCACTACCTGTCACTCTCACTCCCACTCCCACTCTCTCTCTCTCTCTCTCTCTCTCTCTCTCTCTCTCTCTCTCTCTCTCTCTCTCTCTCTCTCTCTCTCCCTCTCTCTCTCTCTCTCTCTCTCTCTCTCCTCTCTCTGAGTGACGTGTTGGTGAGATGTCAGGACTCCAATAAGCGTATCGGTTCCAGGGAGGCTTTCTAGGTTATAGTATGTTATGTGTATGATTGGCGGTGTCTGCGTTCTGCAGTGTTTATGATTGGTAGTGTATGTGTCTTGTAGTATGATTGGTGGTGTATATGTCCAGCAGTGTGTATGACTGGCAGTGTATATGACTGACGGTGTATATGATTTGCGGTATTATGACCAATAGTATGTATGATTTACGGAGTGTATGAACGTCATAATCTTTATTATTATTATTAAGAGGACGCGATAAGCCAGTATGGACCATGCAGCACCTAGGTAGTGAAGAGGCAATTAGATTTGTTCAGAGGAAAGGGAAGGTAGCTCCACTTCCTGGGATCAAGAGGCTGAGAAGAAGTAAACAGAGTGGTAAACAACAGTGTCTGAGGGTGACATACATATGTGTTTACTGTAAGTGAGGACCCGCTACTGTGTCCACCCTGACTCCCTCCCGGGGCACTGGGAGGGACACAGTGATGGAAAACAGTAGGAGTTGGGAGGGATAGAGAAGGAAGGCAGAGAAAGGGAGATGGAAAAGGAAATAGAGAAGGCAAAAGGGAAGGAGAGGAAGATTGAAAGGGCAGGGAGAGGGACGGTAAAGGGGAAGGAGAATTGGAAAAGGCGAGAGGGATAGGAACAGAGGGAAGGAGAGAGAAGGAAAGAGGAAAGGGAGGTAGGACAGAGGAAAGGTGGGAAATTCGGAGGGAGAATGAAGGAAGGGATTAACATAGGGAGAAAGGAGGTAGGGAAGAATAGAAATCGAAGAAATGAGAAAAGGAAAAGAAGTAGGATACAAGAGGAAAAGGACAAGAGAAGAGTACATGAGAAAGGAAGATAATTGACACTTATGATCTATACAGAGCATCTCCCGAGAGGCGGCGGAAGCAGGGAGACAGAGATAATCGGAGAAATGCAGAAATAAGCAGAAAAATAAACAGCCAGAAATACGAACACACGGCTACAATATTTAATATAAAAAATAATGCTAACAGACAGAAACAACAGCCAGGGAGCAGGGTGAGGTACAACAGTAACAACAGCCAGGGAGCAGGGTGAGGTACAACAGTAACAACAGCCAGGGAGCAGGGTGAGGTACAACAGTAACAACAGCCAGGGAGCAGGGTAAGGTACAACAGTAACAACAGTCAGGGAGCACGGTGAGGTACAACAAAAACAACAGCCAGGGAGCAGGGTGAGGTACAACAGTAACAAAAGCTAGGGAGCAGGGTGAGGTACAACAGACTACAGCAACAGCAGAGAGAGGTACATCAATAACAACAGCTAGGGAGCAGGGTGAGGTGCAACAGTAACAACAGCCAGGCAGCAGGGTGAGGTACAACAATAACAAAAGCTAGGGAGCAGGGTGAGGTACAACAGTAACAACAGCCAGGGCACAGGGTAAGGTACAACAGTAACAACAGCCAGGGAGCAGGGTGAGGTACAACAATAACAACAGCCAGGGAGCAGGGTGAGGTACAACAGTAACAACAGCCAGGCAGCAGGGTGAGGTACAACAATAACAACAGCCAGGCAGCAGGGTGAGGTACAACAATAACAAAAGCTAGGGAGCAGGGTGAGGTACAACAGTAACAACAGCCAGGGAACAGGGTAAGGTACAACAGTAACAACAGCCAGGGAGCAGGGTGAGGTACAACAATAACAAAAGCTAGGGAACAGGGTAAGGTACAACAGTAACAACAGCCAGGGAGCAGGGTGAGGTACAACAGTAACAACAGCTAGGGAGCAGGGTATGGTACAACAGTAACAACAGTCAGGGAGCAGGGTGAGGTACAGTAGTAACAACAGCCAGGGAGCAGGGTAAGGTACAACAGTAACATCCAGAGAACAGGGTAAGGTACAACATTAACAACAGTCAGGGAGCAGGGTGAGGTACAACAATAACAACAGTCAGGGAGCAGGGTGAGGTACAACAGTAACATCCAGAGAACAGGGTAAGGTACAACAGTAACAACAGCCAGGGAGCAGGGTAAGGTACAACAGTAACATCCAGCGAACAGGGTAAGGTACAACAGTAACAACAGTCAGGGAGCAGGGTAAGGTACAACAATAACAACAGTCAGGGAGCAGGGTAAGGTACAACAGTAACAACATCCAGGGAACAGGGTAAGGTACAACAATAACAACAGTCAGGGAGCAGGGTAAGGTACAACAGTAACAACAGTCAGGGAGCAGGGTAAGGTACAACAGTAACAACAGCCAGGGAGCAGGGTAAGGTACAACAGTAACAACAGTCAGGGAGCAGGGTGAGGTACAACAGTAACAACAGCCAGGGAGCAGGGTAAGGTACAGATCACTGTCATGGTGGATGGGGGAACATGTATGGTAAAGGAACGGGTATAAGGAATGGGAGGGGTTAGACCAGTTACTTCCCCCTTCCCTCAGATACCTGATACTCAGCTGATGCGGTGATGCCAAACATAACGCAATACTTTATGCTCCTCAACACAACACTGTTGACTTAAATATAAGTTTCGCTTGATGAATACGCTTGTAATCCCCTCCCACATGGAGAAACATTTTTGTTACTGTAGTCTCTTTGTGTCACAATCTGAGCATTTACGCTCGTATTCCTCTTAGATCATACAATGTTTTTATGCTTACATTATTGTTGTTATTATTATTATTCTACTCACGGGAAAGAGTTAAACCCGTAAAAGTCATACATCGCTTAGGGAATACGAGGAAATCAGGTTTGATCTGATAATGGGGAGGGTAGTTCCAAGTTTCTTCACCAGCACCGAGTTATTTAGACTTGTGATCTGATAAATCAATATCATCAATGTTGTGTGCTTGTAGTCTCTTAGATATAGAAACTGAATGTAAAGGTTAGGAACTAGTGGCCTGCCTCAGCTCATTTCAAAGTTCATCCCTGTCTATGGTACACCTCCCTTCCCCGGAATGTCACCCACACTAGTCAGCAATCACCCAGGTACCTACTTACTGCTAGATGAACAGCGAAAACAGGTGTAAGGCGGCTTACCCATAGTCTCGACTCACCCAAAATTGAATTTTACTTATTAGGTTACGTCCAATGCGCTACCACTGAGCTATGTGCCACCATTGTATTCCTTTGAAACATGTTTTGTCTTTGTAAACCTTTCATGGTGCATTTTTTTAGGCTTGTAATCCCTCGGCCAAGGAAAGTTTTTACACCTGTAATCTCTTAAACCCAAGACGAGTGAGTGGAAGGGGAAACTAAACCGAAAAAAACTCGACGAACCTTCACGTCAACAATGAAATTTTTTTTCAGATATATTCCCTCCCACTACGCTTTGTGATTTCTTTTATATCAATGAATCTACACCATCATGGCTGTTATATTAGCTCTTCTCACTGCAAAACTCAGCCCTCAGGACGCCTACCTATTTATGTATTATTAGGGAAACTGGGGGATGGGGGGGGCAGCAGGTTACAAATAGTCGTCGCTGTTACAACTATGTCACAGCAGTGCAAGTTGAAAAATCGTCCTCGTGGCTAATTGGTTACAGCGCTAGGCCTACTGCCTACATGCACCAGGGTTCGAGTCCCTATCCATTCTTCTGTTTAGTTATCAACAGGTGTAAGGAGAGTTGCTCATATGTTTCCACCTACCATGAGATTGATCCCGGGTCATTCGGTTATGAGCCCTAAGGCGTTGCACTGAGCTACAAGATTTTCACACGTGGAAGTAGCCTGGATAATATACAAAACAAAGTAATGGTAATATCAAGATGAATGACAACAGGGCGTTTCAAGGCTATGGTTGCATGACACGAGGACTCCCGGGAGTGTGGCGGTGCTAACAACCGTCCTCCAGCGCCCAGCTGGAATTAATCGATCGCTGGCACCGGTAACTGTGTCAGCGTACCAACCTGCTTACAATACTCTTTGTAGTCACCACTACTTAATTCTTAAATTTTAAGCAAGGCATATTTTTGTGGCCATTACTATATATCATTCTTCTTATTGTTGTTGTTTTTGTTATTATTGGACAATCTGAATGTAGTATTATCACCTTACCCTAAGGAAAATAAGAAATATATTCAGGGAAATTCTAATATAATTTAGGAATATTAAGATATTTTATTTTCTATAGAAAAGTCATAGGGCAGCCAGGACGGAGGAACGAGTGCACATCTCACCTCGAAAATAGAAAATAGAATGATTCTTAGGAGGAGACAGATTCCGTACATATTTTTAAGTAAAGATACGTAAGTTTAGAGGTAGAGCCAGGTGATTAAGCCTCGAGAGTTCAACAAGGCAAGTACAACTAGGTAAACCCAACTAGTTGAAAACAACTACAACTGGGCGAGTCCAACAACTACAAGGCAAATACAATAACTAGACAAATTCATTTAGGGGTACAACTAAATGAGCATAACAAACCGGGAATAATTAGGTGAGAACAAATAGGTAAGTATAACTAAGCGACCATAGTTAAGCGAGTAGAACAAGGCTAGTACACCTACAAGTAGGTTAGTACAAATTAGGGAGTATAAATAGGATGGTACAACAGAGTATAACTAGCTAAGTACAAGTAAACGGGTACTGTCCTAGGAGGATAGTTAGCAATATGTAAGCACAGAGCCCGGGCCTTCCTGATACGTGTACTCTTAATTAAGGATTCTCAGTGTTTATTCAGTAAGTCAACACAAGGAGTAAAGAAATGAACCATCAGCTCAACCTACTGGTTACACACCACTTTATTTAAAGCTGGTATAGATTTATTTTGCATTCGCCTACAGGGAGAGATGGCAGGTCATCTAGTGAAGTGAATATATTATACACTCGACCTGTTTTGATTTATTTTCCCCCTTGTGGAAGGTGCCTTGATGCCGGTGAGGGAAATTCATGACCAAGGAACTGCACATATCTTCCCTATATTTGGAGTGACCCTCGCTGACTCTCCCATTCTTCTAGACCAGTGGTTCCCAAACTTTTTCAGCTTGTTACCCAATTTAACATGCCACATAAGCATGTTACCCCTTTCACAAAATGTTATTATTGATATATATGGCTAAACGTGAAAGTATACAGCCTCGCATACTCTGCTAATCCTAGCAAAACCATTGAAAACGTAAGAACCACACATACATTATATATAAAATTAATAATAGCTACAAATTCACAGATAAACTGACAGTGTGAAATAGAGGCAGCCTCAGGAAGTGAGTGACGCGTACTGGACAGGTCGATCTGGGCTACTGAGTGACTTTTGTCCTGAAGCATATTTGTCAAAATACTTTTGGGTTTCCACACACTTAGCTATATATTTCTTATTTTCTAATACGTACTGTATATTAGTTTTTGATGTTTGTTATTTGGTTTAACTTTATTACTTACTTATAATAGGTTTACTTTACAACTTTATATACTAAGACAAAGTTAACAATAATCCTCATACCGGGTACAGCATTGTTTTCTTGATTTTCAGAATTCATAACTTTTTTTCTGTCACCCCTCCATTACCCCCCAAAAATGGTTTGGGAACCACTGTTCTAGACCAAAGGTCGGCGACCTTTCCTGCGTATTACCCCAAAACAAATTTGTGTACACCGAAATTACCCACTAGACTTGAAAGTCCACAGAATCCTGAAAACACAGTCATACAAGAATACAGTCATAAAAGCTGAAAAGTATGCATTATATGCGATGCGATAAAGAAATTTAAAAAATAAAACACAATAATAAAATGAAAAATAAACTGCATGAAGAAAAAAACAGTAACAGACAAATTTAATAAGAATCTAACTGGAGAACTAAAGAATTTCATTGAAAATATTTTCACTTCAGGTTCTAGAGAAACCTAAATAAAATCAAATTTAAGAAACTAAATATTATTTGTTTAAAAAATATAACTTTCATAATTTGTCTCGCTTATTAAATAAAAATATTTTTGTGAAATTTTATTTATATGTTTTCTGAGCTTTCATTACCCCGTCATTACCAACGTCAAAGACCTGGGAGTGATCATGTCGGAGGATCTCACCTTCAAGGACCATAACATTGTATCAATCGCATCTGCTAGAAAAATGACAGGATGGATAATGAGAACCTTCAAAACTAGGGAGGCCAAGCCCATGATGACACTCTTCAGGTCACTTGTTCTATCTAGGCTGGAATATTGCTGCACACTAACAGCACCTTTCAAGGCAGGTGAAATTGCTGACCTAGAAAATGTACAGAGAACCTTCACGGCGCGCATAACGGAGATAAAACACCTCAATTACTGGGAGCGCTTGAGGTTCCTAAAACTGTATTCCCTGGAACGCAGGCGGGAGAGATACATGATTATATACACCTGGAAAATCCTAGAGGGACTAGTACCGAACTTGCACACGAAAATCACTCACTACGAAAGCAAAAGACTTGGCAGACGATGCAACATCCCCCCAATGAAAAGCAGGGGTGTCACTAGCACGTTAAGAGACCATACAATAAGTGTCAGGGGCCCGAGACTGTTCAACTGCCTCCCAGCATACATAAGGGGGATTACCAACAGACCCCTGGCAGTCTTCAAGCTGGCACTGGACAAGCACCTAAAGTCGGTTCCTGACCAGCCGGGCTGTGGCTCGTACGTTGGTTTGCGTGCAGCCAGCAGCAACAGCCTGGTTGATCAGGCTCTGATCCACCAGGAGGCCTGGTCACAGACCGGGCCGCAGGGGCGTTGACCCCCGGAACTCTCTCCAGGTAAACTCCAGGTAGATTTTCATTTTTACCCCATTTGTGGTAATTTACCCCGGTTACCCGACCTAGGTTGTAGACCCTGTATGACCCCTATGAATCTAATAATAATAATAATAATAATAATAATAATAATAATAATAATAATAATAATAATAATAACAATAATAATATATTTTAATGGTAAGAAGCCTACTGAATGAAATGAATAAATGATTCACTACTTACAATCGATAAGTTTTAACTTCACTTCGATTGTACGGTAAGCATGTTCTTTCCCTCTCTCTCTCTCGTTCTCTCTCTCTTTCTCTATTCCGAGCCATATCTTCAAACTTTAATTCCTCCTAAGTTTGGCTAATGGTGCGAAATGACTCAACTATTTTTTTTGTTTCTCCTAAATAAAAGCACTTTACTTTCCTGGGCCCAGCATGTTTTCTCGAGAGTTGTATTGTATAACCTTCTGTAAAGTTCAAAGAGCTTTCCTCCTCTTGTGTTTGTGTTTACTGCTGTGTATACATATACATAAATACATATACATAAATAAATACATACATATACACATAAATACATGTATACATACATGTGTATCAATGTACCACGCAGAAACATGTGGGTATATACATCACAGGAACCTTGCCAGCCTTCCTGACGTGGCTTCGAATCCTCCTGACTGCGATCTTTCTCTCTATATATGTATATATAGCGACGATTGTTTTGCCAAAAAAAACAAAACGAAATCTTATGGTTGTAAAAACTACAAAAATATATTTGAACACTAGGAAATTAATATAATTCACTGACGTTATATTAGCCGGCCTTATAAAATTCAGTCAACTATGTGCATTTCTATACACATAAGGAGGGTTAGCATGGACCCCACTTGCCTGCTAGTTTTAGTATTGGTTTCGCATGGGTTCGAACCCCACTTCGTGCAAAGAGTTCAATCCTTGTACCTAGCAGGTTGTTCCACCATCGTGTCAAGCACAAAGTCTTGTTTCACACGCCGCTGCTGATGATGCCATCAACATGGCCGCGGCTGGAGACCGTCTTTCCGGGCCATGATGCCAGATCACATCAAGGGTATTTGTAAAAGTTTAATTACACCATGCAACCATGCATTGTGATGTTGCGAACTGTAACACCTGCAAGTACTGGTTCATGTGTCAGGGACGCTAGAGGAGACTAACACATACATGCATTTGTATGTATATTATATCCTCTATGTAACCCATTGTGAAGAGACCAGCGTATGTGTATATATTATGAACGGAAGTTATTTGTGTAGATAGTTATTGATTATTATTATTATTTTATTATTATTGCTAGTAGTTGCAGCAGTAGTAGTCCATTCAATGGGAAGCTATGAACCAACAGGGGTTATATTGCGCCTGAGGACTGGTTGGTAATCGGGTTTGCTTCCAGCAAGGGGAGGGTAGCTTTATTTCTTTGGATCAAAAACCTTTCACCAGCATCGAGGCACACACACACACACACACACACCTCCCTGAAGGGAATACTAATATGTATTACATTACGTATGGCATCACATCCCTAGAAACAAGTGATAACTTAATACCCACTGCAACCATTTTGAAAGAATTCTATTCCAAGCGCTTTCCTGATCACACTCTCAAGGAACAGTCAAGCGCTCCTTGAAAATGTGACTGAGAGATCACGAGAAAACTTACAATTCAATCCCCTTTCCAAGTGATTAAATTGCACATTGAGTAGAGTGGAACTGGCAAGGCGATATTTACAAGGTGAAGGTAAAAAGACATGTACTCGTATGCCTTGACCTAAGACATTTATTAAGTAAAAGTTTCGACTGATGGAGCTACTCAGTAAATGTCTCAATCCGAGCATGCGTGAATGGTAGCCATTATGTTACTCGAGCCGAGTAACAAGCACCAGTGATACATCATAGCTAAATCAGGCACCACTTAAAACATGACAAACCCCAGGCCACACTGATCAATTAGTAAACCAAAGATAAATCTAATATAAAAAAACAGGAACAAATCTCAAGTACATTCCAAGTACTGACCTGATAAAACTCAACACTGAACGAAACACTGTCACAATAAAAGCTAACTCTGCAACTGTCTTGTTTTTTGAAGACCGCTAATGAAAACCGCAAACCACAGACGAGCCCCAGGAAAGCTACAAGCAAACCACAAAGTAAAAAGATAACTGGAAAATAAAAATGTAGGTTCACACGGACTTAACCGCAGATAAGTAGTAAAGAGGTATACTACTGTGAGAGCAGGTGTAGAGGGAGACAAGACTGCTGCGGTCTCAGTGGCTGGATACTGTGCAATGATGGGGAGCAAAACCAATGATTGTGGAGGAAGACAGTAGTGGTCGTGGGAAGGAGGTATGGCGGCGGGCTTACTGTAAGAGGATTTTTTCATGTAGTAAAATTGGATATATTAGCGGCGTGCTGTCGCTTTCTATATGGTAGTTACAAAGTGGAAACAAAAGCTGTTTTACTGTCATATTCCATCATAAAGGACTCGTGTCATACAGCGTCTAGAGAAGGCTAATGGGGTTTGAGCTAAGGAATGAGAGTGTAGTTCCCACTCCTTGGATGAAGAGCTCTTCACCAACATCACGGAACCCCCATAATTGATACCGTGTTATCGAATCAAATTAAAAAACATGAGCATTGTGCTGCCACCTTATTCTATATAGTTACATAGTGGGAACAAAGTTCCCTTCCTATAACAGGTTTTGAGGCCCTTTCTGCCCTTGCAGCCCAGCCTTTGACCATGCTTCCTTGTTGATTGCCTGTTCAACCAGATTGTTGTTGTTAGTGACCTGCTGACCAACAGTCATAAGTGGTGTAAATCCAGCATCCCTGTCATATTCCACCACACAATATTTGATACGACAGGGGAAACAGCTAGCTTTTGTTCTTACTATGTAACTATCATATATAACAGGGTAGCAATACAGTGCTGATGTATCCAATTTTGTCTAATAAACAAAAATTCTCCCCTTTTTTGACCTTCGTGGGTTGCTTTGATGCAAGGTAGAGGAGTGAGAGGGTGAATGTCATGTTTACACAGGTTTAATTGGATTCCCCTGGTGTAATTTGTGAATGTGTTTACATTTTTTCTTATAAAGTTTAATATCGGGCCTGGAGGCACTGAGCAAAGGTCACATAGGTGCTAGCGTAGCCAAATGTAGCTATCAGCAATGTTGACATGGGCTCATACAAAGATTTTTGCTGACCCATGGACGTGAGCGCTGGCGACAGGTGAAAAAGTTGTGAGGGGTCATGTAACTGGATAAAAAATGGCATAGACAAATGGGAATGGATAAGGTTGGAGGGGTTAATAAAGTCTAAGAGGTGAGTCAGGGGTGGTAGTCGGAGAAGTGGTGGTTGTCAGAACAGTGGCGGTGGGAAAGAGGTGTTCAAAAATTTAGAGAGCCCTGGAATCAAAAGGTCATTCAGCGCTCTATGTAAAAGACATCCACACTCGCATGAGACCCACTCACTCACAAAGTAACACTCATGAATAATAAAATATATATACATAATCACACTAACAATAACACAATAAATCATTTCATATTTAACCACCCGGGTCAGGTGCCCACAGTGTAGGCTGACAGAAAAACGGTAAATATATTTTCCAAGATTCATTGCCGAGCTCTCTTTCCAGAAGTGCACAAACGTCACAATTTAAATAATCATTTCATAATAGGCTAAAATTATTATAACCAGTAAAAGGAAGTATCAACAATGACGTGGTGGCTCAGTAACTGCATCTCACTACACTGACCATGCAGTTATGAGTGACTTGTCGTTCCTATTATTCAAATTACTAAATATAACGCTGCTAATTCTTCCCTTAAGTCTTATTACTGCTATTATTATTATTATTATTAAATGAGAAGGGGAAGAACTGAACCATAGGTTTTTAACAGGGGCTATAAAAATTATTATATAGAGAAATTAAGTTTTTTATTTGAATTAAGGTAAACTAAATAACACTAATTAAGGCAAGTTTGAAAAAAGAGAATCGACACCATGCCTAACCCTTCTAGGGTAGGGTAGGTGCCTGAGTCCGAGCCTTTAGCTCATAAGACTGTCATTCCCATTTGCCCCGTTGGGGCGGGGATGGCAGACCAGAGAGGCCTAGCTTGTGGCTAGGCCTGGGGACAGTTGGTCCCAAAGATGAGGAGGTACTTGTGCCTCCTCCCATGGGAGACTTAGGTCTCAGACACTCTCTAAAGAGGGAGCCAAGGCCGGGCCACCACTTGGACAAGGCCCGGGCCGGGAGAATACCGGCTAATCTTTAATAATAATAATAAGTTTGAAAAGAGTAAGTAAACGTTTACATGAAAGAAAGGGAAGAATTGGAAGAAGACAGCTGTGGGGTGGGTGAAGTGTTGTGGTGAGTTAGGAGGGGTGTTAGGGGTAAGGAAGAGGGGAGTGTTAGAGGGTGAGGGAGAGGCAGGAGTATTAAGGTGAGGGAGAGAGACGGGGATGAAGATAGTAGTAGTAGTGGGGGTGGAGTAAGGGAGGTTGCACCTGTCAGGCCTCACATCACAAAACGGATATAGTTAAGTACCGACTAGTGTTTGACTTTAAAGTGATATCTCTGCTTGTGGAAATAACAAAAAAAAAGGCACAATACCGTGACTGGAACGATACACAAATAACCCGCACATAAAAGAGAGAAGCTTACGACGACGTTTCGGTCCGACTTGGACCATTTACAAAGTCACACTAACCTCTTCCTGCCTATATAAAGCCGTCCTGCTCCACTTCTGGTTAGTGTGACGTTGTAAATGGTCCAAGTCGGACCGAAACGTCGTCGTAAGCTTCTCTCCTTTATGTGCGGGTTATTTGTGTCTTGTGGAAATCTTTCACTATTGAGGTATCTCTTTCTTGTTCTCTCTCCCTCTTATATTGTGTGTGTGTGTGTTCACCTATATGTGGTTGCAGGGGTCGGGTCACAGTTCATGGCTCCGCCTCTTCGCTGGTCGCTACTAGGTTCACACTGTTCCAAGAGCTTCATCGTACTTCTTCTTAAAGCTATGTATGAATCGTGTGTGTGCGTGCGCCCGCACGTGTGTGTGTGTGTGTGTGTGTGTGTGTGTGTGTGTGTGTGTGTGTGTGTGTGTGTGTGTGTGTGTGTGTGTGTGTGCGTGCGTGCGTGCGTGCGTGCCCCCCCTCCCTCTCTTCCGCCCAATTAGGACAGTTGGTGAGCACACCCAGTCTGCATATACAACTAACGCATCCACCGGCAGAAAAGTTAGCTACCATTCCCTGCACTCATCTCCATGCACCCATGAACAATTACTCACAAAATAATCGTTCGAGTTGGGGCCTTTTATTTTGACTCGTAATTAAAATACAGTAGAGCGAGAACTATGAGAAAACTCCAACTTTCAGGCCACACTATTTTAAAGCACTTCTTGCTCTGGAAGTTACAATTATTTTTAAATAATGTTTGATAAATGTTCGCTTACAGATAATTGGATCTATCTATAATTTATGCACTGATATGTAGCTTAGAGAGAGAGAGAGAGAGAGAGAGAGAGAGAGAGAGAGAGAGAGAGAGAGAGAGAGAGAGAGAGAGAGAGAGTATAATTAAAAACTCTCTCAGATTCATTGAAATCCCCCTTTCAAATTACATTATCTAATAAGGCAAAGCTATATATAAGGCTTCTCAGCGTTCCTTTACAGAGGTTTTTACATTTATTTAGTGTCACCGAGAAGCATATTCAGTCTCTGTGGAAATATATCCGAGATGATTGTGGTGAGCTGTCAGTGATGATCAGGTGGTGATGAGGGATGATGAGGTGGCTGTGTGGCGGTGATGACGTGGCTGTATGGTGATGTGGCTGTGTGGCGGTGATGAGGTGGCTGTATGGTGATTTGGCTGTGTGGCGGTGGTGAGATGGATGTGTGGTGATGATGTGGCTGCGTGGTGATGTGGCTGTGCGGTGGTAATGAGGTGGCTGTGTGGCGGCAATGAGATGGATGTGTAGTGATGAGGTGGCTGTGTGGTGGGAGTAACTTACAGTAAAGAGTCATCGCTCACTCATTAGTCGTTCACACTTCCATTATTTACACTTTAGTTATCTACACTTCCATCACACACACTCCACACTTCCATCACACACACTCCACACTTCCATCATTCACACTCCACACTTCCATCATTCACATTCCTCCACACTGCTATCATTCACATTCCTCCACACCTCCATCACACACACTCCACACTTCCATCACACACACTCCACACTTCCATCACACACACTCCACACTTCCATCACACACACTCCACACTTCCATCACACACACTCCACACTTCCATCACACACACTCCACACTTCCATCATTCAAACTCCACACTTCCATCATTCACATTCCTCCACACTGCTATCATTCACATTCCTCCACACTGCTATCATTCACATTCCTCCACACTGCTATCATTCACATTCCTCCACACTTCCATCACACACTCCACACTTCCATCACACACTCCACACTTCCATCACACACACTCCACACTTCCATCACTCGCACTCCTCCACACTTCCATCATTCGCACTCCACACTTCCACCACTCGCACTCCACACTTCCATCACACACACTCCACACTTCCATCACACACACTCCACACTTCCATCATTCAAACTCCACACTTCCATCATTCACATTCCTCCACACTGCTATCATTCACATTCCTCCACACTGCTATCATTCACATTCCTCCACACTGCTATCATTCACATTCCTCCACACTTCCATCACACACTCCACACTTCCATCACACACTCCACACTTCCATCACACACACTCCACACTTCCATCACTCGCACTCCTCCACACTTCCATCACTCGCACTCCTCCACACTTCCATCACTCGCACTCCACACTTCCATCACACACACTCCACACTTCCATCACTCGCACTCCTCCACACTTCCATCACTCGCACTCCTCCACACTTCCATCACTCGCACTCCACACTTCCACCACTCGCACTCCACACTTCCATCACTCGCACTCCTCCACACTTCCATCACTCGCACTCCTCCACACTTCCACTCGCACTCCACACTTCCATCATTCACTCTCCTCCACTTCCATCAACACCTTGAGATTGTTGACCACCACCACCACTGTGATCAACAAACTCGCAGAATAATTATTGCCCTTGCACTTCATTCCCTTCATGGGGGCACCTTCCTGCTGCTGAAGGGCTTTTGATCAAAGGAATCAAAGCTACTTTCCCCTTCGGATCAAACCAAATTGCCTCTCATCCAAATCGCTCTATATGACCCTTACGGGTTTAGCGATTCCACGTGAATGTAATAGTAATAATAATATATTAATAACAATGTAATAATTAGTCATAACAATAATGTAGTAGTAATAGTAGTAGTAGCAGTAATAATAATAATACAAATACTAATAATGATTTTCACAGTATATTTGCTGCACTCCATTTAGTCTGGATATACTAATACTCAGCCTATTGTAATTCTTGTCCGGTATTGTTACATACCTTTGATCTAATTATAGGCTAGATTTAGCTTAAGACCTCGATAACCTTAATTAAGTCTTGAAGAGTAATTCGGTTCCATGCTTACACAGCGTTATTATGCCTCTTGTTTTAAGATATCTCAATGTATTTACAGTTTTGAAGAACAGACAAGGGTGATGTTGAGCAGAGTTTATTGTGACGATGTGTCGTTGTGCACAGCTTTATCTACAATAATGAAATGTTGTCGCAATAAAATCTTGCCCTTTATCTTTTTTTTATTCAATACCGTCAAAGCTATTATTGTCTTTTCAAACTAACACTAGTTACAATGATATCTCTGAAAATAAATTTTAGTCTCTTGTATGGCGGCGAGTAGCCAGCAGCCTCGTCTTTACGATGCTCGCCACGCTCAATATTACGTGAAATCATACTGCACCATGTACTTTACGTAGCTAGTCGAATTCAATCATATAACAAAACATCATCAACATGCAGCAACCATGGCAGTGTTCATTAGTTAATTTGTTAGCTTTAAGGCATATTGACTGCACTAGGGTCATTAAGGCTGCAACGAACAACGTGAATAAATTAGTCCCTTAAAATGGGGATTAAATGTTGGTGGTGCTGTTTCGTTTGTTAAGAGAAATACAAATAAGTCTTCTTTGACGCTGGTCTGTCATATAATGACTTACTCATAGGAGCTTTTAGTTACTGGATAGAGCCCTTCCATTGGCTGACGGGATCACCCCTTTAAAAAAAATTAAAATGAAAATCACACGTGACGGTAAATTTTCCAACTAATAATAGAAAAATGAGAGATGACAATGTAAGTAAACTCTTAGTGTATATATACAGACTTACACACCCAGATACATACCTCTTGGTGTATGTAACAGTGTGCAATCTCTGAGCATCTATTCTGTGTCGTCATGGGTTAAGCCTTCTCGGTATTCCTAAACTCTCACTCTCACACATAACCGCCCATCAATAACGGCACCTAACAGCTAGCGTGATAGTTTACAACCAAGACACGCTCTCACATACACTCAAAATCACAAAGATTAACACCTTAAGCTACGGAACTCTGACGTATAATTTCTATACCAACAAGTAACTCCATTAAGGACACTTTCATGCACGACTTGGAGCCCTAATTTCACAAGTTCATGTTAGCTCGCTGAATTCCCCGCTCACTCGTAATCAATAACAACCACCATTTGTGTGAGACTTTTTCACTACCTGTCCAAGTACAAATGTATGAGTTCCTTGCCCTCTTTATTCAAGTCGGGGAAAAGTGTGTTAATCTTAGCGTATTTCACACAGTCATACGAGTCTCTGTATACTTCACGTTAACATTCACTAGTTCCTGTATACTTACGCAATCATACTGTAGCCCCTGTTTACTTCATGCAGTCATTCAGTAGACCCTGAATACTTCATGCCGGCATTCACTAGTCCATTCATACTTGAAGCAGTCATATGCTAGCAAGAATGTATACATTATCTTGTTATCGAAAGTATTTCTTTGGGTATAACGAATACATTTCATAGTTTGGTTTAAAGTCTGTTGACACTATACCATATGAAAGGCTGAGAAGAGCCATATGAAATGTTCGTATATTGCAGCAGTTCACGATGTCTAGACACATCATTGGTGTTACTAACGTTACCTCGTCTGATCAGTGAGTATCATTTCTAGGAACATTACATTACTGATGGTAACAACGTTAATCTATCTCATCACAGTAACTCTTATTATATCGTTGTTAGAAATGGTATAAAATAGCTAAGATAAAATCAGTTGAACACACTATACACCATTTCGTCTGAGTCATCTACTACTATAAATTCATGTGTCAGACCGAGCATCTGGCTGCGTCCCAGCCATATTACCACTGAACGGCTCATCTTAAGATAAACCCGTCACTTGATTTTCTATGACGAATAAACATAGAACAAACTACAGGGAAAAGGCTGTAACATCCAGCTTGTACTGACCAACGCTGTGTAATTTCCTATTTGAATTTGCAAGAGAAGGGGGAAAGAGCTTTTTCCTAGTTCGTTTAATCTTTTTGCTTGCCTTGCATGAAGCAGTCTGTACATGAGAATGGGAACCTAGAGTGCCGGAAACAGTCACGCATTCACAAAAAAAGGCAGTGCCATCTACTGGCAAAAGGCACAAATGGGATGAAACCAAAAAAAAGCATGAAGACTAGCTCCCAATATATTTTATTTTTGGAATTTCCATCTTTGTTCCTCCCTCACCTCCCCCACCTATGTCAAACATTTATCCACTGTCGATGGTCCCTGAGTATTTTGTACGTCGTGATTATGTCTCCTTTGATCCTTAGTTCTTGAAAAATCATGCGCTTAAGTTTCCTTTTTTTTATAATTTTTGCCCTGAGCTCCCGATCCAATCTGGTGAAAAATTCATTAATTCTCCATTTTTTTACGAGCTTTCTATTAAATATGGGCTCTTGGATTTTGGTGGGTACAATATGATTAACTTGTAGTTCATGTACAGGATTCTTAATGGTTTCCTGCTTAGGCTTCTAAAGGTTGTCATTATGTTTACCAACCTTATATATGGTACCGATGTTATTCTTGTATGTTCCCTATTGATAAGGGTCAGTGATTTGCGCGCGCACGTGTGCTTATGAGTGTATGTATGCGTACGTTAGTATTTCTGAAAAGCTGCAATTTTACTCCCGTTCTCAGACTTGCACGACTTATTAAGAGTGTCGCTCGGAAAATCAAGGCTCCTGTGTGTACGAATGTGGGCACACGTGGAATGATGACGCGCATATTAGAAGCTCATGGCGGGCGCAGCGTGTGTGTACTCACCTATTTGTGGTTGCAGGGGTCGATTCATAGCTCCTGGCCCCGCCTCTTCACTGATTGCTACTAGGTCCTCTCTCTCCCTGCTCCATGAGCTTTATCATACCTCGCCTTAAAACTATGTATGGTTCCCGCCTCCACTACTTCACTTTCTAGGCTATTCCACGGCCTGACTACTCTATGACTGAAGAAATACTTCCTAACATCCCTTTGATTCATCTGAGTCTTCAACTTCCAATTGTGACCTCTTGTGTCTGTGTCCCATCTCTGGAACATCCCGTCTTTGTCCACCTCGTCTATTCCGCGCAGTATTTTATATGTCGTTATCATGTCTCCCCTGGCCCTCCTGGCCTCCAGTGTCGTCAGGCCGATTTCCCTCAACCTTTCTTCGTAGGACAATCCCCGTAGCTCTGGGACTAGTCTTGTTGCAAACCTTTGCACTTTCTCTAATTTCTTGACGTGCTTGACTAGGTGTGGATTCCAAACTGGTGCTGCATACTCCAGTATGGGCCTGACGTAAATGGTATACAGAGTCTTGAACGAATCCTTACTGAGGTATCGGAACGCTATCCGTAGGTTTGCCAGGCGCCCGTATGCTGCAGCAGTTATCTAATTGATGTGCGCCTCGGGAGATATGCTCGGTGTTATACTCACCCCCAGATCTTTTTCCTTGAGTGAGGTTTGCAGACTTTGGCCGTCTAAACTATATTGTGTCTGCGGTCTTCTTTGCCCTTCCCCAATCTTCATGACTTTGCATTTGGCAGGGTTAAACTCAAGGAGCCAGTTGCTGGACCAGGCTTGTAGCCTGTCCAGGTCTCTTTGTAGTCCTGTCTGATCCTCATCCGATTTGATTTTTCTCATTAACTTAACATCGTCCGCAAACAAGGACACTTCTGAGTCTATCCCTTCCGTTATGTCATTCACATATACCAAGAACAGCACAGGTCCTAGGACTGACCCCTGTGGAACCCCGCTTGTCACAGGCGCCCACTCTGATACCTCGTCACGTACCATGACTCGTTGTTGCCTCCCTGTCAGGTATTCTCTGATCCATTGCAGTGCCTTTCCTGTTATGTGTGCCTGATCCTCTAGCTTTTGCAGTAACCTCTTGTGAGGAACTGTGTCGAAGGCCTTCTTGCAGTCCAAAAAAATGCAGTCGATCCACCCCTCTCTCTCTTGTCTTACTTCTGTCACCTTGTCATAAAACTCTAGTAGGTTTGTGACACAGGATTTTCCCTCCCTGAAACCGTGCTGGTTGTCAATTATATACTTGTTTCTTTCCAGGTGCTCCACCACTCTCTTCCTGATGATCTTCTCCATGACCTTGCATACTATACACGTTAGTGATACAGGTCTGTAGTTTAGTGCCTCATGTGTGTGTGTGTGTGTGTGTGTGTGTATGAAAACTGGTTTAGAAAACCGACAAGTTGAAGAAAGAGACACTTGTGCCTCAGTGGTTTCATCAGTCCAGTACAATGAAGAACGGTGGAAATAACGTGGGAGTTTGAGGTAAACAGTCCATCAGCCTGGAATCGATGTGCTCAGTCCATCAATACTGAAGAAAGGAACAACGTGTGAGTGTGTGTGTGGGGGGAGTGAATATCCTCAGCACTCCCAGTGTTTGAAAGTTTATACAGACGATTATAGGCATGAAAGAAAAGAATGGCGACATAATTCGTAAAGAGCACTTCTGTTCCACGTGTGTATTAAATTTTTTGTTGTTCTTGTTTTTGTTTTTATTGTATTCTTTGTAATGTTTTTATAGGTGATGGTTATTGTTGATACTCTTGTTAATGTTGTTAGTCGTCCTGGTGTTGTTATATTTTGTTTTTGTTATTAATAGTGGTGGTACTATTATTGTTGCTGTTGGCAGTGATGGTGTTATTGCTACTGCTAATATTACTACTACTGCTGCTGCTACTACATTCTGTAACATATTTATTAGAAAACGTTTCAGTCCTGGGACCTTGATCACTTCTGAAGAAGTGATCAAGGTCCCAGGACCGAAACGTTTTCTAATAAATATGTTATAGTGTTTGCTTACGTGTCTTTCTAAACCAACTACATTCTGTGTTCAAGGGATCAAAGATGACTCTACATGTTTTTCCTATATTAACGAAATAGCTAAACAAATAGTCAGAATGATTTTAACGAGGTCTGACTAATGACATTTTTAGAACTCTGAATTCAATAATTGCTCGAATATTAATTTATATACAGACAATAACTTTGTTAGTTGAGAGAGCGTGACGTAATAAATACTTTTTTTTCCTTGAAGGGAACAGCTGGTACAGGTCACACGGGCAGCTTACCAAGGCTGTCTTCCCTTCAAGGGGGCGGGGAGGGCTTGATGCCAGTAAAGGGCTCCAAATCAGAGGAACTAGAACTATCTAATCTTTCCTCAGATCAACTTCCATTACCCAGGCGATTAACTTCCATTACCCAGGCGATTAACTTCCATTACCCAGGCGCCCTTTGACCATTATATGGTTCGCGTTTCACAAGGAATGTAATAATAATAATAATAATAATAATAATAATAATAATAATAATAATAATTCAAAGCTATTTCATATTAATTTAAATAATGGTCACGGCGCTAATTCTCCAACACACCAAGGTGAACACACCAAGGTGAACACACCAAGGTGAACACAACTAGGTGAACACACCAAGGTGAACACACCAAGGTGAACACAACTAGGTGAACACAAGGTGAACACAACTAGGTGAACACACCAAGGTGAACACAACTAGGTGAACACACCAAGGTGAACACAACTACGTGAACACACCAAGGTGAACACACCAAGGTGAACACAACTAGGTGAACACACCAAGGTGAACACAACTAGGTGAACACACCAAGGTGAACACAACTAGGTAAACACACCAAGGTGAGCACAACTAGGTGAACACACCAAGGTGAACACAACTAGGTGAACACACCAAGGTGAACACAACTAGGTGAACACAACTAGGTGAACACAAGGTGAACACACCAAGGTGAACACAACTAGGTGAACACACCAAAGTGGACACAACTAAGTGAACACACCAAGGTGAACACAACTAGGTGAAAACACCAAGGTGAACACAACTAGGTGAACACACCAAGGTGAACACAACTAGGTGAACACCAAGGTGAACACAACTAGGTGAACACACCAAGGTGAACACACAAAGGTAAACACAACTAGGTGAACACACCAAGGTGAACACAACTAGGTGAACACACCAAGGTGGACACAACTAGGTGAACACACCAAGGTGAACACAACTAGGTGAACACACCAAGGTGAACACAACTAGGTGAACACACCAAGGTGAACACAACTAGGTGAACAAACCAAGGTGAACACAAGGTGAACACACCAAGGTGAACACAACTGGGTGAACACACCAAGGTGAACACAACTAGGTGAACACACCAAGGTGAACACAACTAGGTGAACACACCAAGGTGAACACAACTAGGTGAACACACCAAGGTGAACACAACTAGGTGAACACACCAAGGTGAACACAACTAGGTGAACACAACTGGGTGAACACAACTAGGTGAACACACCAAGGTGAACACAACTAGGTGAACACACCAAGGTGAACACACCAAGGTGAACACAACTAGGTGAACACACCAAGGTGAACACAACTAGGTGAACACACCAAGGTGAACACAACTAGGTGAACACACCAAGGTGAACACAACTAGGTGAACACACCAAGGTGAACACTGTGATGCAGTTCAGATGGGCTTGTGAGGTCTCTAGGGAGACCTACTTATATGGTCACACCTGCCTTAGCAAATGTCGGGTAGTCATGCCCACGTCTGAGGTGTTTTGTTCTTGGCGGCGTCAAACCTCGACGTCAGGTCGTAACACGTGGTGCACACCCTATTGTGGGGGGGGGGTACTTTGACTACCATATAAGCCCAGGGCACAGCTGAGCAAGGAGGGTTGTTGGTGATAGGTCCGGGGAGCGAGAGCTCTGGACAGCCGCGTGTGTAGTGGACCACGCATTGGGAATCTCGGGTCAGCTGGTCGGTGAATTAAGAGTGAGTACTAGTCCGTGTTGCTGATAACATCTTCCCTTTCCCCTGGTAATAAGTCTCATAGGTCAATTGTTATATTATGTAAATGTCCATCAGTATATGTTGTATTCTAGCCCTTTTATGTTATTAAGTAAACTACAGCCATAGTTCCCATTTTTATTTGTACCTCCATATGCTATTCCCTATTCTGTTAAGCACTGGGATACACAGGAGACGTGCTCACTCGCTGAGATACCTCAGGTAGAGTGGGTAAGTCTCACAACAGTGCCTGTGTTTGTGACACGCACGTGTTTCCTGTATTGGTTGAAGAATCCTGGATAATATAAAAAGCCTGCTGAAAATATCTCGCCAAGACGGAACTTGCAGCAACCGATTCAAGTTGGAGAAGTTTAGATTTAGAAAAGTTATGGGGAAGTATTTGTTTGGCATTAATAGACTTGTACGTGAGTGGAACAAACTTCCAGGTAGCGTCATTGAACCGAAAACTTTGCATAGCTTTAAATACAGGTTGGACGAGTAAGTAAATGAGTGGGTATGGATGAGTGTAAACTGGACCTGCCTAGCATGAGCCAGTAGGCTTGTGGCAGTGTTCCTTCGTTCTTGTGTTCCACTCTCAAAACGTCTCAACAAAATTCCTGTGCAAATTTTATTTAGCTTTTTCGATCTGCCTGTGTTCTCCTTTCGGAATGTCCCGAACCAAGATAAAAAAAAATATACAAAAGTTTTAGAGGATTATAACTTGATAAAGTTATAATCAAGTCTTATTCTGCAAACTTGTATCTTTCTCCACATACCTGTCGGTGTTACGCCCTCCAGCCCTGGAATGTCCCATTGGCAAACACTACATTTAACTTGGCCTGGTGCAAAGCTAAGAGTTATTACTACTAGCGTTCAGCGCTCGCCAGAGAACGTTTGAAACAGGTTCCTACTGTCCTCATAAACCACTGCCACCTTACGAGCACCGGGCTCGTTTAAGTGCAGCGCCCACGATATATATAAGACCAGCGACTTATATTTACGATATTGTTTGTTATATAAGTCTCTTTCAGGAGGCAGAGAAACAGCAGAATCACGGCCATCCTGGAGAATATATCTGCAAGCCACAAGGGAATATTCACCCCTGCACTAACCCTGGGGACGAGGTAAACCATTACGGGTAACAGTTTTTCACTTTTTTTTAATTATTCTGGCATTTTTAGGAAATTACAATTATCCATTAAAATTATGATAAATGGATGATGTAATTCTGGAAAAGCTGTTTATAACATACAGTATATTAGACCAAAATTGATATATGCGGCTGTTACGTGATGTTCCCATTTAAAAACACATTGAAAAATATTAGAAGATACAATATAGGAACGTGAAACACGCGAAACAGCGGTTTTTTATTAGACAACGTTTCGATTAATACAGATTTATTAAAGCCTTTTTAGAACGAAACGTTAATAAAAAAAGCGTTCTTTGATATGTATATTTTACATTCCTGGAAAGTATTAGGTTAAACGTTGTCTAACATTAGTGGATGAACCACATGTTCTCCATTGGCTTCATTTCTACTAAAGTGTCACGTTGTAAATCCATTCTTGACAACAGTATAAGTGCACTTACATTACCAAAATGAAATTAAAGTACTAATATAACCATCAGAGGACACTGCTGAGTGGTGATCCTTTACTTTTTAATGGGGCGAAAACATAGGTACGTGTCCTAATTAGAGAAAGATTTCATTTTTAGTAATTGTGGCCTACTATTTATTAATTTTATAAATATTTTTGGGGCCACTAAGAAATTGGCTCAAGGTGAAAAATTAAACAGATTTTTATAACATTTCAACCTACACCACATAAATTTTTACATAATTCCCTTTAGCTGTTTAGAAGATATTAATTTAATTAAAAACTTTAACAGAAAATCAATATTAAGCTGAATTTAAAATATTATTTTGTTTACAGTATTTTAGTCTACGTGTCCTTTATAGAATAATGACTCATGAGTTTCATTAAAATCGGTCTATTGGTTTCCATGATATAAACGGGAAATGACCCCCATCCCCCCTTAAACCAGCCTCAGACACTGAACAATGATGGGGAGGGGGGGTTCCCCCCGTCACAAAACTCTACGGGAATCGCCCGTCACATATCGTCTAGTGTCTTTATCATTTGATTATTTTCAAGTCTCAAGTCTCATTTTATCATTCACACAAGTGTACATATACAACGAATACATTCACATATACATACATATGCGCGCACACAAGCATACACAGGCATCATACTCATGTTATTTTTGTATTTAGTTGCATCAGAATTTTATGACCACCCTACACCTGCATTATTCCTGCTGCCTGCATTGCAGAAAAGGCAGATGGGGTTCTGGGTGACGAGAATACCTTTCTTGGATAACCCAGCGACCGAAACAATTTTAGTTTTCATGTAATTATGCCTAAAAGTAAAAAAAAAAAACCTACTGCTACTCATAGCCTATCAAGTTACTGTAAATGTATATAGTCGTAAGACAAATACACCAAGGAAATTTGTCTTCCTTACCATATATTAGGTTGCTTAAAACTGGATAAGAATCAGGTTGTACTTACCGTCAGCAGTGTCTGAACGCACAAGTGCTTGGCTGCTTCCTGAAGACTGGTGCCTGTGATGGACGTGGTTGTGACCGTGGTTGTGGTAGGCGTGATTGTGTTGCTGCTGTGTGTAGTGAGTGTGATCGGGCGGGGGTTGTGGTTCACCATCGTGGCCAGGGTAGTGCTGGGGCGGCAAGGGTGGGCGTGGTAGGGGCTGGCCGCGGGGGTGGTTGTGTTGGGCATGTTGGGAGTTAGAGAAACCAGCCTCGTCGTGGCATTGCTCGTGCCCCGGGCACCACTGCCCACCCCCACCACCGTTCCTCCCGCTCCACTGACTCATATCGTCCTCGGTCTGGTTTTGCTCGTCTTTAGTCTTCTTGCGGTCCTTCCTGAGGGTCCCGGCGTCCCTGCGACCTAAAGTGTCATAGCGGTCTTCTTTCCCGTCCTGCTGACTGCTGTCTGAGGCACCGCCACTAGCAACAGTGCTAAAAGTTACCTGCTGAGTGCTACTGCTGCTGCGTCTGCTGCTGCCACTGCTCACACCTTCGGGAAGTTGCAGACTGGTCTTGCAGCTGCTTCTGCCGTCACTGCTCTGCTGTAGGTCGCTTGTTATTGAAACTTCGGTTTGGCTGCTCTTCGTGGATGTACTCACAGACGGTCTGGTTCCATACGAAACACTTCTTTTCTCATAAGTGTCCAGAGTTGAGAGATTATTCTTAGCCTGGTCGTTCTGGTCAGTGTACCCAGCGAGGTTGTTGCGAGTGTCCACAGCGTAGTTGGAGTTGCTACTTCTGCTGCCCCCGCTATACTTGCCGCTGTTGGTTAGTATGCCCTTCGTGACGGTGGTTCTGCTGGGGTGACTCTCAGGCGGGTACGACCGTCGGTTGCTGTATATTTCACTGGAAGTGAAGTAAGCTTTGTTGTTGGAACGCTTTAGACTGTTCTGTCTCCGTGCCACATAGTCAGATGACCTGGTACTGTAGCCGTTGCTGAGGACAGAGGTATCAAAGCTACGTGGCTCCCTGTCTTCATATTCATCGGCTGCAGTTGGGTAGCCCCTTAAACTCCTGTAGCCGGAGGCAGGTGTACTGTATTCGCCTCTACTGGAGGTGGAGTAGCCTCGCCCCTGTTGCTGCTGTTGGGACCTGCTGCTACCGCCGTTGACGTGACGGTCTCCGTTTCGCTTCTCTGTGCTCCTGTAGATGACTTCAGGAGGGTTGGTTCGTGCCTGGTGCTGACGGGAGTAGTCGTGTCGCTTGAGAGAGTCCCTGGCGTAGGATGGAGCATGAGCAGGCCTGTGGCTCTCCCCTAGGGACGCACGGTGACCCCCTGTGGCAGCGCTGACACCGTGAACACTTCGACCAGGCGACGCTGTTGCCGCCAAACTGTGCGTGCTTGACCACTTACCAGTGGAGAGGTGAGAGGCAGTGGGGGGGCTGAAGCCATATACCTTCTCTTCCCCTCTGTCGTCTCTCAGGTCATCCCCGGCGTCGTCGACCCCGTCGTGGTACACCCCTACCCCCGCCACGTCGCTCACGCTGTAAATACCCTTCCGCAAGTGTCCTGGGTCCTCGTAGATGCCCCAGTCCGTGCGCATCCTGACGCTCTTGTAGTGCCCTGCGTCCCTGCCACCATAAGCTCTCCTCGACTCCTCTGGGCTGTATCTTTCTGAGCCTCGCATTCACACACCCTCTCGGGCCCACACTCACCACACACCCACTGGGGCCCACACCTGCAGAGACCCAGACACCACCCACACCCACTGGGGCCCACACCTGCTGGGGCCCACACTCGCCACACTTATTCACTCACATGGCTTTCCTGCTTCCACTGCCCATCACAAATTGCCTTCAGCAGAAGATGGTAATCCTTCGCTCCACTACCTGAAAAGCATTTAACAAGTTATAGTTATTGCATATCTAAACAAGACAAACTAATGGTAGTCAATTAAGTAGCAGTAGTAATAGTAATAATAAAATAAAATAATAGTAATATATTAATTTATTGCGTGTAATGCATCAAGCTGGTAATACTCCTGTCTGAAAGTCATATTTTGTTTTGCGTTACTATGACAAATATATAATTCATTATAAAAATCTAGATTATAAAAGTCTAGTAAAGCAGGCGCTGTATAGCCCTTGTGGCTTAGCGCTTCTTTTTGATTATAATAATAATAATAGTAAAGCAGGCAGGCCAAGGCGTACACCCACATGGGAAACACGGAAAATTTAAACCTAATATAAGCTAGGCATATTTATATAATCACTGTGTTAAGACTCCCTCTTCTCTTGGAAAAGTAAATGAATGCCCGAACAAATCTCTTCCGAATCACTATGAATTTTTAATAATGGTCTTAATGACAAGAATATTAATAAGGTTTGCACTCTGCGAAATCTTACGGTTGCCGATGCTGACTAAATCCCTGTCACTTGCCAGCTTGCAAGCTCTCCACAGCCTTGCTGCTCGTTTACTAATTCTTGCCCCATCTTGATTAATCCTTCTCCCAAGTTGAGTAATCGCTGCCCGAAATTGACTAATCTAACCAGATTAAACCATTTAATAAATATAAAAAATCGTAATACCATGGCTGGAACAGTTGATATCAAATAGATAAATTGGAGGAAAATAATCCAGAGAACGTTTAGGTCCGAAACGTCTTTCAGTTTTCATTTCAAAATTACGAGTTAGTTGTAAAGCGTGTAAACTATATCAACCTAATTACTTAACAAACTACCCATAGTATCCGAACTAAATTAATATAACCCAGCAATCTTTAGCCTAGCCTTTATATAAACCAGCCTAGTCAAGGTTGTACATCCTAACAAAGGAGCATTACATAAATATTTATACTCATTTGATATCTAAATGTTTAAGTTAGTTAAGGCTGTATAGCCCTTATGGCTTAGCGCTTCTTTTTGATTATAATAATAATAATTAAGTTAGTTAAACTTCAGTTTCACATGTCACAGAAATGCAGGTTTAGCGCTCAGATTGTCATATTAAATCTGATAGTGCAAACCCTCTAGGGAGGTACCTAGATGTCGGTGAGGGGCTCTCGATCCAAGGAATTGGGCCTATCCCTCTTTCCCTTGGATCGAGCCTGACTGCCTCCTATTCCACCAGGCGCCGTATGACACCTACGAGTTTAGTGCTTCCTCACGAATTTAATTATGATAATAATACAAAGTTATTATTAATTATAGTAAGATGATAAGAAGACAGCACAGCAGTCTTTTATTAGGAAACATTTCGCTAAAAGTTTTTTTTTTCAGAGCAACATTTCATTTGGCAACGTTTCGTTATAAATCTATAAGACTGGTTATAAATGACCATAATTTTTAAAGGGGTGGACCGGTAAGCCAGCGGAAGGCCTCGGTCAGATGACCAAAAGCTCCAAAGGCGGGTCATCATCTGACTAAGACCCGCGTCAGGAAACATTTGTCCTGTTTCCTGACGAACCTTACCTAACCTAACCTAACGTTTCGTTCAAAAGTGTTTTTTCAGAGCAATGTTTACTAGGCAACGCTTCGCTCAAAGGCGTTTTTTCCAAGCAATCATTTATTAGGCAACGTTTCGCTCAAAGGTGTTTTTAGAGCAATCTTTTATTAGGCAACATTTCGCTCAAAGGTGTTTTTTCAAGTCTCGGCTTTGACTGCAGCCTATTACATGAGTAGTGCTGTGATGGATATGTGGGGCTGCGGGCCACCAGCAGCAAGAACCTGGTTGTCCAGGCTAGCAGCAGCCAAGCCTGGTCCATGGCCGGGCTCCGGGAGTAGAAAGATTCGAGACTCATCAAAGGTATTCGTGAACTGGTCTCCGGATCACCACAGTAAACATGCTGCAACAACACCGCTATTACTCGCAATTCTTAGATGTAACGAACAAATGCATTACAAATTATACGAGAAGAGTGAAAATACTACATAAACAAATAATCAAATCCATTAAGTAAAGAAAAAAAAAAGATCAAATCCATAGAGTATTCATACTGTAGATGCACACTGATAATAACAATAATAATAATTACACAAGCTAACAAAAATTTAACTTTTATCCAGTTCGGAGATAAAAATTCTTTTAAGATAACTGTATTGAATTTGGTAGAGTTACCGACAATATGTTAGGTAAAAGGACACCAGTGCAACTAATGTGACATTTTATTGTGGCAACGTTTCGCTCTCCAGGAGCCGTTACAGCTTGATAAAGCTCCTGGAGAGCGAAACGTTCCCACAATAAAATGTTACATTAATTGCACTTGTGTCCTTTTAAAATTTAAGATAACTTGCATGTGAGGAATCTGAGCTTGTTGAGTTCTTCATCACGTTAGTTCATTAAAATCTTATGATCAATATTTTGGCTACTTAAGGCTGAAGACCCACATGATATATATTACCTAACAGTCACAGGTATTATATTATACATAAATATTAAGTGTGGTGCATGTAATGACAAAAACTTATTTTTCTTAAACTTATTACATATATGCACAAGAGAAATAACAGAAATTTCCATTGTCAAACATTTACATCACAGTTTACAAGCTTTTTCGCTGGTGTTAATTATATAGCTCTCCCGCACCACTGTCTAGCAGTAGTTGACCATCAAACTGATCATCAGCTTTCCGATATCTCTTCTCCATTATGGCTGCCTTGGTGATATCGTTCACCGTGGGGCTCTATTTCACAGAAATAAACGTCCTGATAAGACTGAATTCAGCGTCCCAAAATTACTTAGAAACATGTTTTTAAAAGTGAACTGAAACCAGTGTTGGCCATTATTATTCTTTGGGATTGACAAGTATCGTCCAGTGTTATTAACTTTTAATAACAATGCATATGATATATACTTGTATAGACATATCTTCCAAATTCTTGTCAATGCGTACATTATTAATTTTGCATCCCAAGACGTAAGTCGTCCATTTAATTATACATAAATATAGGTTAATTTACGTTAACCTAAGCTAGAATAACATTAAATTTGTGTTAATGCTTATAACAGGCAGAAATCAAACTCCTATTTGTAGGGCAAACTGACCTAATGCAAACTTTCAATGGCTTCCCTATGCCACTACTAGGCATTGACCGAATTACCCTCCCCATTGATCGTTTATTTTTGCTCTCCAAATAATGACCCAAATATTGACTGAGATGATAAATCCCAACTATAAATCGCAACAATGTTTTATATAAATTAAATTTAAGGTACGAGCTTTCTTATAATACTGAATTTTTTTTGTCACTAAGGTTACGGTCAAATATTGGATAAAGATTCACAACTAATGCAGAATTTGACAGAAAACTTGAACTAAATTTCGGTCCATACTGAACCATTATCAAGTCCCGATAATGCTGCAGGATGGATCGGATCGGATCGTCGCCCAAAGTTTCCTCTCCAAAATTTGGATGATGATTTTTTTAATTGTTCCAGCCACGGTACTGTGACTTATTCTTTGTATAACGATTTTACATTTATCCTATTATTATTTACATAGATCATCTTGAAGGTCATTTGACAAAGAATCTGGAAACTTCCAAGGATTCTAGGCTATAGGTGGACTTGTCTTAGCTTCTAAGACATGTGTTTGAAGCATAGTCTTTTTATTTTTTTTTACCTGAACTAGTTTAGTAAGCACCCGCAGCCCATCATATGACCGGCAGCTTACTGCAACACTTCTAGTGAACAGTAGTCTATTGTGTTCGCTGCTCCTCTGAGGCAGCCAAGAATAACTGAAACATTCACTTTGTAATAGCGACATTATTGATTTTACCTTCTATAAACAAAATTAAATAATGCCTTCGTTACAAATGAAAGTCTCAGAATTATAATTGGCTGCCTAAAATAAACTATAGTTTTTATGGTTTTATGGTTTTTCAGGAGCCAAAGGTGGTCTGTCCTCCTTTCCTGGTCCCTTCAAGAGAGGGTGAAGGGCCCATGATATAAGGAGCTGATCCAAGTCTGGTGATTACCTTTAGAATGGTCATAACAAAGTTTTGGTGAGTGTGTGCTCACCACAGGTGTCACAAATGTTGAAAGGGGTGTTCACAATGGTAATAAAATTTGGTGAGTATTCACCATGGTCATAAGAAAGTTTGGTCCATGTTCACTATGGTCACAACAAAATTTGGTGTTCACCATGGTCGTAACAAAGTTTGGTGAATGTGTTCACTGTGGTCATAACAAAGTTTAAAGTGGCAACAGACCCAGCAGAGCAGGGAGCACTGAAGATCTTGCGTAAGTTGTAGCAACATACCTAGTTCATCAGCATGGTTGGAAAATCTTGCTGGATGATGGTACCATTGCTGGAAAGCCCTGTTGGATAGTGGTACTGGTGTTGGAATGCTCTGTTATATTGCGGTACTGGTGTAGGAAAGACCTGCTGGATGATGGTACCTTGCTTCATTAGGAGAGGGGCGTTGGAACGCCACAAGGGTGCCTGATTTCTAGTATACTGTATATTCTTAGGCAATTATCATTTGTTTACTTGGCAGCTATTGAAGTTTGATACCATCCTTTTCGGTTATGTATTTTATTATGATGCTTTCATAGGCGAATTGGGGTTAATTAAGGTTAATTTAATCTAAAGAAATGTAACCTTCATAAATGATGTAACAAATGTCAGGTGCTGTTGTTCAGACTGGGAAGAAAGGTAGGCTCTAATTCCCTACAAAATAAATACATAACTAACCCACATTTTCGAGAGGAAACTTGAGACGGCTTTTTGTCTACTCTAATATGAAGAATATAACCCGACTTTTAAACTTAGACGAGTATTCTAAAAGATTTTTCTTTTATTTTCACAACCTAGGAATGAGCAAGATAGCAATATATTATTAAAAATGAGCACACTTGACGTTGCTTAAAACACGACCAAGCACTGGGAAAAACAGAGGTGTTGGAAACTTAAAATAGTTGGCTGTGAAAGCTTCAGGTGAGGTCCTTAATGGGTGTACAATAGTCCAACTCTGCTTCTGCTACTACACACACACACATCCAGTCACTCTGGGTACAAAATATATTTCTGACACTCAAAGTCTTTTTTCATTCTCATTCCTAGTCTTTTAGTCTGTCTCTCTCTCTCCGTAAAACTCATAAACATGAAACAGTAGGTGTGTGTGTATACATATATAATGTATGTATATATATATGTCGTGCCGAATAGGTAAAATTGGTCAATTAGCATGAACTCATTTATAATTAAGCCTTTTCTAAAATTTTCTCTTATACGTTTAAAGATTTATTTTTTTTCATTTATGTTAATGTAAAAATTAATAATTTTGTACCAAAATAACCTTAGAAAACTTACCTAACCTTATTATAATAAGCGCAATTTAATTTACCCTAATCCAACTAAATGCATTTTAGATAAGTTTACAATATTTTAATAATAAACAAACACAATGATACAATTAAATCTATTTTTTTTCGTTAGGTTCAGAATGATTTTTGCGGAATTATTGCAAACACAAATTTTCGCTTGCCTTATTCGGCAAGAAGAGCGTTGCTATTTAAGCCAAAATCGCAAGTTTTTACCTATTCGGCATGACATATTAATATATATATATATATATATATATATATCTATATATATATATATATATATATATATATATATATATATATATATATATATAGAAGGGTGCTTTACACTATATATATATATATATATATATATATATATATATATATATATAACCCTTCCTAGGCCGACCCCTACCCCGCCTTCCTTCCACTACAGACTGATACACTCTTGAAGTCATTCTGTTTCGCTCCATTCTCTCTACATGTCCGAACCACCTCAACAACCCTTCCTCAGATATATATATATATATATATATATATATATATAGATATATATATATCAATATATATATATATATATATATATACATACATGTATATATATATATATATAATGTATATGTCGTGCCGAATAGGCAGAACTTGCGATCTTGGCTTAAATAGCAACGCTCATCTTGCCATATAGGACAAGCGAAAATTTGTGTATGCAATAATTTCTCCAAAATCATTCTGAACCTAACTAAAAAAATATATTTCACTGTGTTTGTTTAGTATTAAATTATTATAAACAAATCTAAAATATATTTATTTGGGTTAGGCTAAAATAAATTGTTCTTGTTATAATAAGGTTAGGTAAGTTTTCTAAGAATCGTTTGGAGCAAACTTAAAATTTTTTACATCAACATTAATGAAAAAATAGATCTTTAAACGTATAAGAGAAAATTTTAGAAAGGACTTAATTTTAAATGAGTTCTTGCCAATTGACCAGTTTTACATATTCGGCACGATATATATATATATGTCGTGCCGAATAGGCAGAACTTGCCATCTTGGCTTAAATAGCAACGCTCATCTTGCCATATAGGACAAGCGAAAATTTGTGTATGCAATAATTTCGCCAAAATCATTCTGAACCTAACGAAAAAAATATATTTCACTGTATTTGTTTAGTATTAAATTATTGTAAACAAATCTAAAATATATTTAGTTGGATTAGGCTAAAATAAATTGTTCTTGTTATAATAAGGTTAGGTAAGTTTTCTAAGATTCTTTTGGTGCATAATTAAAAATTTTTACATTAACATTAATGAAAAAAATATATCTTTAAGCCTATAAGAGAAAATTTTAGAAACGACTTAATTTTAAATGAGTTCTTGCTAACTGTCCAGTTTTACATATTCGGCACGACATATATATATATATATATATATATATATATATATATATATATATATATATATATATATATATATATATATATATATATATATATATATATATATTAATATATTACGCCTTTTGTGATTAAGAGAGTCGCGCAAGCAGAATATTTAAAATATTTATCAAATTTTCGGACACTAGTAAAGGCCACTGAAAATATTTACCCAAGTGTCACCAGCAGGATTCACTTCAGATATTTCGGGGGTATGTTTTTAATTTACCTATTGATAGCATTTATTCTCAGCTACGACGATTTAGAAAACATGATTAAAAGTGATGAAGTTGGGAGTAAATGACAGTAAAAACTGGAAGGAAATGAGGGACAAAAATAAATCTCTCTCAAACTAGGCTTTTCCTTATTTGTATGCAATACATGTTTTTGGTAATGATAATTATTTTGCATTATAACTCTTTTATTATTGTTATTATTATTATTATTTTCTCTCACGGATCATTTAGTGTTTGAGGAACCGAGATGATTAGTACCCAAATAACTCATGACAACGTTTCGGTAAGACCATTAACTAGTCACACATCAACAAACAAAGGTAAGGTTTGATCTGAGGAGAAGGCAGCTCCAATTCCTTGCATCAGCACTTCTTTACCTACATCAAGGCACCCCCTCCCACCTCCTGGAAGGGGGCTAATAATGCAAAAATATGAATATATTGGCCCTCTAAACCAATGAGCGACAAACGCATCATTCAGGTGACACATAATGTGTTTATTGCGTGTTCCTGAACATTAATTGCGTTGATGCGGCCGAAATAAACAGACAATTGTGTGGATCCTTTGTAACTGCTGGTAAAATAAATAATTTCTGAGGATTTTTCAGGCTATTTTGGTAACAAACAAAGCAAATTAATACCAAAGGCTTAATTTTTTTTTTTGCAATGTGTGTGTAAATGTTTTTAAAAACTTGAAGTTGACAGAGCAAAGATAACACTTGCAAAGGCCACAAAGCAAGCATTAAAAACTTTCTTTAATTAAATGCTCTCAACATTTTTTTTTTCCATTTTGTGCTCTTGCTGATTGAAATCAATATAAGTGGTTGGTTAATGAGGTTTTAAAGCCTACCAAGTACACGCTGGCCATTAATGCTGCACGTAACCTTTTGACCACCAAACAATACTTTAATCATTAAAATACAGATTAAACTAAATTCTCAGCATATATACGTTGAAAAACTTATATCTCTCGGTGTATTTACATATCCTGTGCGAAAATATAAATGGTTAGATGATTAATGGTGGTTTAAATCCTGTCGACTGCATGAAGGTCAATAAGGTTGCATGTGACCTGTTCACCATAAGTCGAAAATACTTTAATCTCAAGTATGGGCATATTGGGTTAATGTTAAACTCTAGGAGCATATAAACTGAGACATATATCCCTCCACATGTATATGCACTGTTCCTCTCAGTGCACACACATCAAGATGGATATACTCGTCAATATATATATATATATATATATATATATATATATATATATATATATATATATATATATATATATATATATATATATATATATATATATAATTATATATATATATATATATATATATATATATATATATATATATATATATATATATTATATATATATATATATATATATATATATATTATATATATATATATATATATATATATATATATATATATATATTTATATATATATATATAATTATATATATATTTTTTTTTATTATCACACTGGCCGATTCCCACCAAGGCAGGGTGGCCCGAAAAAGAAAAACTTTCACCATCATTCACTCCATCACTGTCTTGCCAGAAGGGTGCTTTACACTACAGTTTTTAAACTGCAACATTAACACCCCTCCTTCAGAGTGCAGGCACTGTACTTCCCATCTCCAGGACTCAAGTCCGGCCTGCCGGTTTCCCTGAATCCCTTCATAAATGTTACTTTGCTCACACTCCAACAGCACGTCAAGTATTAAAAACCATTTGTCTCCATTCACTCATATCAAACACGCTCACGCATGCCTGCTGGAAGTCCAAGCCCCTCGCACACAAAACCTCCTTTACCCCCTCCCTCCAACCCTTCCTAGGCCGACCCCTACCCCGCCTTCCTTCCACTACAGACTGATACACTCTTGAAGTCATTCTGTTTCGCTCCATTCTCTCTACATGTCCGAACCACCTCAACAACCCTTCCTCAGCCCTCTGGACAACAGTTTTGGTAATCCCGCACCTCCTCCTAACTTCCAAACTACGAATTCTCTGCATTATATTCACACCACACATTGCCCTCAGACATGACATCTCCACTGCCTCCAGCCTTCTCCTCGCTGCAACATTCATCACCCACGCTTCACACCCATATAAGAGCGTTGGTAAAACTATACTCTCATACATTCCCCTCTTTGCCTCCAAGGACAAAGTTCTTTGTCTCCACAGACTCCTAAGTGCACCACTCACTCTTTTTCCTTCATCAATTCTATGATTCACCTCATCTTTCATAGACCCATCCGCTGACACGTCCACTCCCAAATATCTGAATACGTTCACCTCCTCCATACTCTCTCCCTCCAATCTGATATTCAATCTTTCATCACCTAATCTTTTTGTTATCCTCATAACCTTACTCTTTCCTGTATTCACCTTTAATTTTCTTCTTTTGCACACCCTACCAAATTCATCCACCAATCTCTGCAGCTTCTCTTCAGAATCTCCCAAGAGCACAGTGTCATCAGCAAAGAGCAGCTGTGACAACTCCCCCATATATATATATATATATATATATATATATATATATATATATATATATATATATTATATATATATATATATATATATATATATATATATATATATATATATATATAATATATATTTCCTTTCTTTCAACACACCGGCCGTATCCCACCGAAGCGGGGTGGTCCAAAAGGAAAAACGAAAGTTTATCTTTTTACATTTAGTAATATATACAGGAGAAGGGGTTACTAGCCTCTTGCTCCTGGCATTTTAGTCGCCTCCTACAACATACATGGCTTACGGAGGAAGAATTCTGATCCACTTCCCCATGGAGATACGAGGAAATAAACAAGAACAAGAACTAGTAAGAAAATAGAAGAAAACCCAGAGGGGTGTGTGTACATATATATGTATATATGTGCTTGTACATGTATGTGTAGTGTGACCTAAGTGTAAGTAGCAGCAAGACGTACCTGAAATCTTGCATGTTTATGAGACAGAAAAAAGACACCAGCAACCCTACCATCATGTAAAACAATTACAAGTTTCTGTTTTACACTCACTTGGCAGGACGGTAGTACCTCCCTGGGTGGTTGCTGTCTGCCAACCTACTACATATATATATATATATATATATATATATATATATATATATATATATATATATATATATATATATATAAATATATATATATATATATATAGATATATATAAACCGTGCAAATTAATATAAATATAATTCAATATAAAGCAATAGTATAAACTAATGTAAACTTATAAATATGAATCAAGATAAATCAATAAAAATATAAATCAGTATGAATTAATAAATAAATATTAAGAGTAAAGATGTATTAACACGATATATTATGACGAGTAACAGTGCATGTAAACTTTTAAGGGTGTATATCTCAGTAGGTTTATTAAGTTTACTCACATTCCTAAATTAAGGATTAAAGTACACTTGACTGGTGGTGCAAAGGTAACATTAATGACTCTTGTGTAGTTGACAGACTTTTATACCTAATAAACCAAGCTAGTAACAAATCCAGTGTGGTTCAGCTAGCTATTAATATTGTCACCGCATTCCATAGGAAAAACCTAACACCATGCCACAGTAGCAAAATTAATTTACTTATAATCCCCAAAGTATCCCAATATACGATATTAAATAATATATATATTCTTTCTTTCTTTCAACGTACCAGCCGTATCCCACTGAGGCGGGGTGGCCCAAAAGAAAAAACTAAAGTTTCTCCTTTTAAATTTAGTAATATATACAGGAGAAGGGGTTACTAGCCCCTTGCTCCCGGCATTTTAGTCGCCTCTTACGACACGCATGGCTTACAGAGGAAGAATTCTGTTCCACTTCCCCATGGAGATAAGAGGAAATAAACAAGAACAAGAATTAGAAAGAAAATAGAAGAAAACCCAGAGGGGTGTGTATATATATGCTTATACATGTATGCGTAGTGTGACCTAAGTGTATATATATATATATATATATATATATATATATATATATATATATATATATATATATATATATATATATATATATATATCACTTTCTAGTTGTAGCTACACTGAGAGTAAAAGGTAGATGGGATACAAGGAGAATAGAAGCATCAGGGAAGAGAGAGGTGAAGGTTTATAAACTAAAAGAGGAGGCAGTTAGGGTAAGATATAAACAGCTATTGGAGGATAGATGGGCTAATGAGAGCATAGGCAATGGGGTCGAAGAGGTATGGGGTAGGTTTAAAAATGTAGTGTTAGAGAGTTCAGCAGAAGTTTGTGGTTACAGGAAAGTGGGTGCAGGAGGGAAGAGGAGCGATTGGTGGAATGATGATGTAAAGAGAGTAGTAAGGGAGAAAAAGTTAGCATATGAGAAGTTTTTACAAAGTAGAAGTGATGCAAGGAGGGAAGAGTATATGGAGAAAAAGAGAGAAGTTAAGAGAGTGGTGAAGCAATGTAAAAAGAGAGCAAATGAGAGAGTGGGTGAGATGTTATCAACAAATTTTGTTGAAAATAAGAAAAAGTTTTGGAGTGAGATTAACAAGTTAAGAAAGCCTAGAGAACAAATGGATTTGTCAGTTAAAAATAGGAGAGGAGAGTTATTAAATGGAGAGTTAGAGGTATTGGGAAGATGGAAGGAATATTTTGAGGAATTGTTAAATGTTGATGAAGATAGGGAAGCTGTGATTTCGTGTATAGGGCAAGGAGGAATAACATCTTGGAGGAGTGAGGAAGAGCCAGTTGTGAGTGTGGGGGAAGTTCGTGAGGCAGTAGGTAAAATGAAAGGGGGTAAGGCAGCCGGGATTGATGGGATAAAGATAGAAATGTTAAAAGCAGGTGGGGATATAGTTTTGGAGTGGTTGGTGCAATTATTTAATAAATGTATGGAAGAGGGTAAGGTACCTAGGGATTGGCAGAGAGCATGCATAGTTCCTTTGTATAAAGGCAAAGGGGATAAAAGAGAGTGCAAAAATTATAGGGGGATAAGTCTGTTGAGTGTACCTGGTAAAGTGTATGGTAGAGTTATAATTGAAAGAATTAAGAGTAAGACGGAGAATAGGATAGCAGATGAACAAGGAGGCTTTAGGAAAGGTAGGGGGTGTGTGGACCAGGTGTTTACAGTGAAACATATAAGTGAACAGTATTTAGATAAGGCTAAAGAGGTCTTTGTGGCATTTATGGATTTGGAAAAGGCGTATGACAGGGTGGATAGGGGGGCAATGTGGCAGATGTTGCAAGTGTATGGTGTAGGAGGTAGGTTACTGAAAGCAGTGAAGAGTTTTTACGAGGATAGTGAGGCTCAAGTTAGAGTATGTAGGAAAGAGGGAAATTTTTTCCCAGTAAAAGTAGGCCTTAGACAAGGATGTGTGATGTCACCGTGGTTGTTTAATATATTTATAGATGGGGTTGTAAGAGAAGTAAATGCGAGGGTCTTGGCAAGAGGCGTGGAGTTAAAAGATAAAGAATCACACACAAAGTGGGAGTTGTCACAGCTGCTCTTTGCTGATGACACTGTGCTCTTGGGAGATTCTGAAGAGAAGTTGCAGAGATTGGTGGATGAATTTGGTAGGGTGTGCAAAAGAAGAAAATTAAAGGTGAATACAGGAAAGAGTAAGGTTATGAGGATAACAAAAAGATTAGGTGATGAAAGATTGAATATCAGATTGGAGGGAGAGAGTATGGAGGAGGTGAACGTATTCAGATATTTGGGAGTGGACGTGTCAGCGGATGGGTCTATGAAAGATGAGGTGAATCATAGAATTGATGAGGGAAAAAGAGTGAGTGTTGCACTTAGGAGTCTGTGGAGACAAAGAACTTTGTCCTTGGAGGCAAAGAGGGGAATGTATGAGAGTATAGTTTTACCAACGCTCTTATATGGGTGTGAAGCGTGGGTGATGAATGTTGCAGCGAGGAGAAGGCTGGAGGCAGTGGAGATGTCATGTCTGAGGGCAATGTGTGGTGTGAATATAATGCAGAGAATTCGTAGTTTGGAAGTTAGGAGGAGGTGCGGGATTACCAAAACTGTTGTCCAGAGGGCTGAGGAAGGGTTGTTGAGGTGGTTCGGACATGTAGAGAGAATGGAGCGAAACAGAATGACTTCAAGAGTGTATCAGTCTGTAGTGGAAGGAAGGCGGGGTAGGGGTCGGCCTAGGAAGGGTTGGAGGGAGGGGGAAAAGGAGGTTTTGTGTGCGAGGGGCTTGGACTTCCAGCAGGCATGCGTGAGCGTGTTTGATAGGAGTGAATGGAGACAAATGGTTTTTAATACTTGACGTGCTGTTGGAGTGTGAGCAAAGTAACATTTATGAAGGGATTCAGGGAAACCGGCAGGCCGGACTTGAGTCCTGGAGATGGGAAGTACAGTGCCTGCACTCTGAAGGAGGGGTGTTAATGTTGCAGTTTAAAAACTGTAGTGTAAAGCACCCTTCTGGCAAGACAGTGATGGAGTGAATGATGGTGAAAGTTTTTCTTTTTCGGGCCACCCTGCCTTGGTGGGAATCGGCCGGTGTGATAATAAAAAAAAAAAAAAATATATATATCCTAAAAATATAAATAAAAGTCTAGTTTGCAATCTCCCCAAGTTTGTGCAGAAAATCATGGCTGCAGCAAGTGGAGTGTAAGGGAGTGATGTTCCCTCCCTTCCACTCTCTGCCTTCTTCCCACCTTTCCTCCACTTCCTCCCACCCTTCACACCCTCCCTCTACTTCTTCCCACCCTCCACTACGATGCTCATGCCAATAACACCTCTCTACCCCCCTCCGTCAAGGCTCAGTTTAACACGGCGACTCACATTCCGCTACAAGCGGAAATTTTGGGACTGGTGCGTGTGTGAGAGTGAGTAGGAGGAGAGGAGGGCTCTCAGTGAGGAGGAGTGATGAGTTAGAGATGAGGAAAGGTTAGCAGTGAGCAGGGCTTAAAGCTGCGCTCGGTGAGGCAGCCGCTGCCAGCAGACTCACCATGCCATCACACAACCTTTTATATTCCTACATTATTTCCTGATGAAGAGCTCTTTTTCAAAGGAACTGGAGCTTCTCTTGGTTTAAACCTGATTAACTCCCACTACCCAGGCGTTGTATGACCCGCGTCAGTTTAGTGTTTCCCTGTGAATACAATCATGAGACATTACTGTCACTTCTCTAGAGATGAAGCAATTTATGTGGGCGTTTCACTCCGCGTAGCCTACCCAGTGTTAAGTATATTTGTGCTGGTCTTAAACTGACCTTCCTAGGAAGATGTTTTAACATTGTTTCATTTAATGTTTTATGCGAATTATCTTTTAACTCAATGGAGAAGCGATAAACACGAAGATGTCATACAGCGCCTAAGGAATGGGAGGTAATCAGACTTGAACCACAGAAAATACCTTGGGTCAAGAGCCCTTCAATGGGATGAAGGGACTCTCATCCCCTCCCTCCTTGATGGTGTATAATACTGTGCGGCTACCTACAACCCAACACTTCAATACTGCCAGCAGGTCTGCAGTTCTCATTTTACACAACAATGTTTCATTTGCATAAAAAACGCCACAACAATCGACTAACACTCAGCAACTAATTCCAAGGCTCCGTGAGATTAGGCCTTATTTTTAATTAGCATCTTCAAACCCACAGCAGTGCGCGGATTCCATTTACATCCCCCCCCCCCTTTCCACACTCGAATACTTCCAGACCATTTTGCCCAGGATATGACTTCTAGCAGTACTGGAGCTTCTGACACAACTGCACAGCAATTTTTTCCAGGATGCGAGCCACAGCTGCCTGATGAGACATAGGTACCTGCCTCAGGTGATGTAGTAGCATGACGCTAGCCACAACAATCTGGTAAGACACAGGTACCAGCGACGGAGTGAGGAAGGACGTGCATACAGTAGCAATCCCTTACATAAGTCATACCATTCAATGAAGAGTTACGCCTTGATACCAGTAAAGGGCTCTAGGTCCAAGGAATGAGAGCTATCCTCCCTTGGTGCTCAATCATATTACCTCCATTTATTTATAGTACTAATAATAATAATACCAATAATAATTTTAATAATTCCAGGTTAATGACAGCAAATGGACGACTGCGTACCATCTTGCACATGTGTCAAAGTCATTTGTTAACGCAGAATAAGAGAAATCACTGCTCTGGAATGACTACTTTGCACAAATATTGGTGACGGATAAAGGGTGGAGGAAGAGATAGAGGCAGAGAGACGGAATGGGATAAACAGAGGGAGGGAGATAAATACTCAAACACGTAGACACATAAAAACAGAGAGGGGCAAGTAATCACAAAATTATTTATACACAGTCCAAATGCAGAAACGCTATCACATACAAGAGGCAAGATAGTTACAAACAACACTAATGTGAACTGATAGGAGGCGAGGAGTGACAGAAGGAGAGGGGGGGGGGTGACGCGAATGGTTGAGTGAGATGTGAGGTAAGGAGAGAGGAAGTGGGAGAGGAGAATAATGGAGGGTGATGGTCAGCAAAGACAGAAAGTGGCAGTAATGAAGATTGATAAGACTTGAGAGAGAGAGAGAGAGAGAGAGAGAGGATCAGAAAAGTCAACTCATCTCTCACCATGACTCGGCCTGCATGGACCTCTCATTCATTCTCTCAGATTACAAGTATGCAGGTGAGACACCTACGAGGTGTTAAGACACACACAATGAGGAGATGGCTTGAGAAGTTTTATCAATAAAACCCTGACGTATGAAACCTCTCCTCAATAGATGTTCTAATACCACATGTGTTAATTGCATCATGCAATTCATATATATATATATATATATATATATATATATATATATATATATATATATATATATATATATATATATATATATATATATATATATATATATATATATATATATATATATGCAATAAGATCACAGTAAACGGGTGATTTCAGAATATGCAAAACAACCACTGTGAAAGAATAGAGAAATTCCAAGCGCTTTCGTGACTACTCACATTATCTAGGTTCCTTGATAATGTCACGAAAGCACTTGGAATTTCTCTATTCTTTCACAGTGGTTGTTTTGCATATATATATATATATATATATATATATATATATATATATATATATATATATATATATATATATATATATATATATATATATATATATATATATATATGTGTCGTGCCGAATAGGCAGAACTTGCGATCTTGGCTTAAATAGCAACGCTCATCTTGCCATATAGGACAAGCGAAAATTTGTGTATGCAATAATTTCGCCAAAATCATTCTGAACCTAACGAAAAAATATATTTTACTGTGTTTGTTTAGTATTAAATTACTGTAAACAAATCTAAAATATATTTAGTTGGGTTAGGCTAAAATAAATTGTTCTTCTTATAATAAGGTTAGGTAAGTTTTATAAGATTCTTTTGGAGCAACATTAAAATTTTTTGCATTAACATTAATGAAAAAAATGTCTTTAAACGTATAAGAGAAAATTTTAGAAAGGACTTAATTTTAAATGAGTTCTTGCTAAATTGACCAGTTTTACATATTCGGCACGACATATATATATATATATATATATATATATATATATATATATATATATATATATATATATATATATATATATATATATATATATATATATATATATATCCACCAGAGAGAGAGAGAGAGAGAGAGAGAGAGAGAGAGAGAGAGAGAGAGAGAGAGAGAGAGAGAGAGAGAGAGAGAGAGAGAGAGAGAGAGAGAGCAGCAGCAGCAATAAGGTATTAAAATTCGTAGTTATTTCCTGCTGCCAGAAATATTATCGTATAATTTGATACTATTCATTTAGCGTTTAATGGAATATTGAATCAATTTGGTACGTACTATTATTTCTGGAATTATTACTGATAGTGCAATTTTTGTTGATGTTATTAAATATTATTATTATTATTATTAACTACATGTTCGTGGATGAACAACTGTGAGGTCAGTGGTGATGATGGCAACACTTGTGGAGTGAGAGAGAGAGAGGTTAGCAGCGGTGGTGGCAACACTTGTTGTGTTTGGTGACTGGCTAACAAGGCGACTATTACGGTCTTAATGGAATTGCATTGTAGGTAGAACACGGTGGGAATGTTGCACGATATATGAGCACACAGACAGACGGACTGACAGGATATATACCCCGAGATGTGTATATCTCTCCGAGTATATACACCGACGGGTATAGGTCTCACAGAGTACTGTATATACCGACAGGTATATACAGGAACTGAACCTGACGATATTAGGACAAGAGGGAGACATGATTACTACATACAAAATCCTAAAAAGAATTGATAAGGAGACAGTGACAGACTGGTATAAGAGGATCACGATCAAGAGCTCAAAAATGAAAGCTGAAGGCACAGATGATACATTCAGGAAATATTTCTTTAATCTCAGCGTGGCTGAAAAGCGGATGAGGCAGTGAAGGCAACCTCGATACACAGCTTCAAGAGTAGATATAATAAAGCCCAAAAAACTACGAGCAGAGGCTCGACCTCCCCAAAGACAAATAGGCGAGTATAACCAGGTGAAGACACACACACACACACACACACACACACACACACACACACACATATATATATATATATATATATATATATATATATATATATATATATATATATATATATATATATATATATATATATACTGCCTTGATGAACCGTGGCACTCAATAGGCTTTAAACCAAATAAATCAGCTGAGAAAGAGGGAAGGAGGGAGGAAGAAAGCGAGAGAGAGAGAGAGAGAGAGAGAGAGAGAGAGAGAGAGAGAGAGAAGAAGAAGAGAATGAGGAGGAGGAGGGAGAAAATCGCCATTTGGACATGTCCATTTGGACTAAGTTATATCATCACCACTTCAAAACAGGAACACCTCTTCCATGAACCAATAAAGTGAATAAACGAATAACGTCCCAGCCACACAAGCCTCTTATAGACATCACACACACACACACACACACACACATACACACATACACACATACACACACACACACACACACACACACATACACACATACACACACACACACACACACACACACACACACACACACACACACACACACACACACACACACACACACACACACACACACGGAAAGAATAGACTCCGAAGTGTCCCTGTTTGCAGATGACGTGAAGTTGATGAGAAGAATTCATTCGGTCGAAGACCAGGCAGAACCACAAAGGGATCTGGACAGGCTGCAGACCTGGTCCAGCAATTGGCTCCTGGAGTTCAACCCCACCAAGTGCAAAGTCATGAAGATTGAGGAAGGGCAAAGAAGACCGCAGACGGGGTACAGTCTAGGGGGGCCAGAGGCTACAAACCTCACTCAAAGAAAAAGATCTTGGGGTGAGTATAACACCAGGCACATCTGAGGCACACATCAACCAAATAACTGCTGCAGCACATGGGCGCCTAGCAAACCTCAGAACAGCATTCCGACATCTTAATAAGGAATCGTTCAGGACCCTGTACACCGTGTATGTTAGGCCCATATTGGAGTATGCGGCACCAGTTTGGAACCCACACCTAGCCAAGCACGTAAAGAAACTAGAGAAAGTGCAAAGGTTTGCAACAAGACTAGTCCCAGAGCTAAGGGAAATCGACCTGACGACACTGGAGGACAGGAGAGATAGGGGGGACATGATAACGACATACAAAATACTGAGAGGAATTGACAATGTGGACAATGATAGAATGTTCCAGAGATGGGACACAGCAACAAGGGGACACAGTTGGAAGTTGAAGACACAAATGAATCACAGGGATGTTAGGAAGTATTTCTTCAGCCACAGAGTAGTCAGGAAGTGGAATAGTTTGGGAAGTGATGTAGTGGAGGCAGGATCCATACACAGCTTTAAGAAGAGGTATGGTAAATCTCATGGAGCGGGAAGTGACCTAGTAGTGGCCAGTGAAGAGGCGGGGTCAGGAGCTGTGACTTGACCCCTGCAACCACAACTAGGTGAGTACTTACACATACACAACACATCAACAAGTAAACAATTCGGAAATAGAACACAAAAGACAGGAATGAAGATATACCTAGAGTATATCTCTCAAAGTATGTACGCCTAAAGGTAGATATTTTATTTTATGACGCTAGCGTGTGCTTATATTATTATTATTATTATATTTATTATGAAGTCAAACGCTAAAGCGCTTGTTTGGTGATGTGTTATGGGGTGAAGTTGGACCTTTACTAAACACTGGACCTTTCGGCCCCTTTTTTCTATGTAACAAAACTGGATATAACAACAGTGTGCTGCTACCTTAAGTCTACATGATAGTTACTTAGTGCGAACACAAGGTGTTTCCTTGTCAAGGATTGTTTACATCCAGCGTGGGTCAAGATTTGTTTACATCCAGCGTGGGTCAAAATTTGTTTACATCCAGCGTGGGTCAAGGATTGTTTACATCCAGCGTGGGTCAAAATTTGTTTACATCCAGCGTGGGTCAAGATTTGTTTACATCCAGCGTGGGTCAAGGATTGTTTACATCCAGCGTGGGTAAAGAATTGTTTACATCCAGCGTGGGTCAAAATTTGTTTACATCCAGCGTGGGTCAAGAATTGTTTACATCCAGCGTGGGTCAAGGTTTGTTTACATCCAGCGTGGGTCAAGGATTGTTTACATCCAGCGTGGGTCAAAATTTGTTTACATCCAGCGTGGGTCAAGATTTGTTTACATCCAGCGTGGGTCAAGGATTGTTTACATCCAGCGCGGGTCAAGGATTGTTTACATCCAGCGTGGGTCAAGGATTGTTTACATCCAGCGTGGGTCAAGAATTGTTTACATCCAGCATGGGTCAAGGATTTATATTCAATGTGGGTCAAGGATTGTTTACATCCAGTGTGGGTCAAGGATTGTTTACATCCAGCGTGGGTCAAGGATTGTTTACATCCAACGTGGGTCAAGGATTGTTTACATCCAACGTGGGTCAAGGATTGTTTACATCCAGCGCGGGTCAATGTTTACATCCAACATGGGTCAAGGATTGTTTACATCCAACGTGGGTCAAGGATTGTTTATATCCAGCGTGGGTCAATGATTGTTTACATCCAACATGGGTCAAGGATTGTTTACATCCAGCGTGGGTCAAGGATTGTTTACATCCAGCGCGGGTCAAGGGGAAGAACAATGTACGTCCTGGATTATGAAGATTTTGCGTGTAATTTGTTTTTCAACGCTTGTGAAGCGAAGTCTAACGGCATTTTATTTTCTGTGTGGCCTGGTTAACCAGGGAAAGGCCTCTGTCACATGACGAAAAGCTCCGAAGAGTGGGTCATCATGACTAAGAAACAAACCAGGAGGAATTTTTCCCAATTTCTCCTGACAAACACAATACTACTCATGCCTGAGATATATTGACATGCATACACACATGACTCAAGCATCTGCACACATACGTACACACGCATGCACCAGCATGTAAGTACGACTGTAAACACACAAAGACACTTGTAAAAACAGGTGTTGGGACAGGTATGGTGGAAATGTGTTGAGACAGGTGTGGTGGTGTTGAGACAGGTATGGTGGAGAGGTTGTTGAGACAGGTGTGGTGGTGTTGAGACAGGCCATGTGATATAACTGGAACAAAAGAGCGGAGGCAAGGATGAAGGCGACAACACACGGGGATAAATGTCAGGAGAAAGAAAGAGGAGGAGAAGGAAAAGAAATGTTTTGCTGTTCATCTTCCCTGATCTCGCATTTCTTCTTGTGTCTGACTCTCTCTTTCTCCCAAGTAGTGGTGGCAATGGTGACGGCAGCTGTAAGGGCGGCGGTGGCAGGAGCACTAGTAGCAGCGGTAGTAGTGGCAGCAACACTGGTGACAACGGTGGTGGTAGCAACATTGGTCACGGCAGTGGTTGTAGAGGTGATGGCGAAGGTGGCAGCGGTGGTGGCAGCAGTAGTGGCAGTAGTAGTGGTGGAGGCAGCAGTGGTGGGAAACTGCTCGTGCATATCATGACGCCATAAAGACAGAGACGGTCGCACTGTCTTTTTACCGTCTCTTCCAAATGCAAGCCAGAAGACGCATGCTAATGCCTTCCAGAGGCTTGCAAAGGTACACCCCCCTGGGGGGATTACCTAGGTTTGGAGGAAGGAAGGAGGGGAGGTCTAGTGATGGAAGGGAGGGAGGAGGTGGTCCGGCGGAGGGAAAAAAGGGGGGAGGTTTGGTGAAGCGAAGGAGGGGATGTGGAGGGAAGGAGAAGAAAGATCTGGAGGAGGAAGGGCGCAGGAAAGGAGGGGAGGAGGTCTGGTAGGAACCAAAAGAGGTCAAGCAAACTTGATAATTTGTGGGTGAGAGAAAGAGAAGCAAAGAAGTGGAACAGGTGGAATGGTGGGAGTACGTGCAGGTGGTAAAGTGAAAATGGAAAGTAGTGAAGGAAGGAGGGGAAAGAAGGTGAAAGAAGGGAGGAAGGTGTGAGGAATGGGGATGGAGAGGAAGAGTAGTGAATGAGGGATGAAGCAGGGACAGACAAAGGGAGAATTCTTAGAAACTAAGGAAACAAGTATAAAACAAGAAGCAGGTTTCTTGGTATCTGAGAGAGCGGCAATACTTGATAAAGGTGGCAACAAGAACACATGATAAACGCTCCAACAGTTCATAAAGGACGAAGCAGTTATTATACGTGATAAACACTACAATAAAACCAGTACGTAATAATGGAGGTGCTTAGACATTTAAATGAAAAGTCGAAGGGAAGAATACTGGAGGAGAGTAGAATAATAATAAAAGAGAGCAGAAGAATAATGAAGGACAGTAGAATAATGGAGGAGAGAAGAAGAACAGCAGAGGAGAGCAGAAGAATGGAGAAGTAGATGAATAATAGAGGAGAGTAGAAGAATGGAGTAGAGGAGAAATGGAATAATGGAAGCAAGTAGAATAATAATAAAGGAGAGTAGAAGTATAAGCACACAGTATGGGAAAGTAATAATATTTGGACTATTCCCTAAAACTGAAGCTGAAAAACAGGATCAGAGAATTTATTCATTGAAGGTTTGGAATGAAAAACAAACAGATGTAGGCACGTAGTCCGCACCTCTTTTCCTGACCATGACAGGAATATATAGGCAGGCAAAAACCACCCAAATTACCCAACGAAACACTATGTATTATTGGTGCTGGATTTCAAAACGTACTGCCGACAGTGACTAAGAAAGTATACAGGCCACAATATTTTGTTCTTAGTAAAGTTCTACACAGATTAGATTAGATTTTAGATTTTTCCTCCGAAGTCTTCTAGTTCACTGTACAACTCGTATCAGTCCTGTGGACGGTAGCGTAAGAGTACATGGATACACAAAAGGCCTTGGAACTAAGCCCCAAACGGGTTAACAGGAGTACATCTGGATTTATATCTACAATTATCTTATCTGTTACAAGCAAATTTAGGATATTTGCTTAATATTTCTGGTACCTTATTTTCATTAATAAGATACCGTGATATATGACATAAGTTATTATACTATATATTCTTCAATAAATGGATAATGAAGCGCATAGTAACCATAAGGATGGCCACATACTTTGCATTTGGTTTGACCGTCATCTGTAAGTCTGGCAAACTGCCAGAAATGAAAGAAACCACGGTACGGGTGGGACTTGAACTCTCGGCAAGTGAGTCGTAAAACTCCAGGTTAGCGCGGAAGCCACTGGGCCAGCTGGCTACAATAAGATTAATAGAACTAGATATATCTATACCTAGAAATTCTTGTAACCAAGCCGAGACGTTGCCATCACAACAAAAGCTTGTTCTGGCCCTGTGTCTCTCCTTCATTTGTTGGGAGTTCCTGAGGAGCTCGCGGTGACGTTGTCCCAACCTAACAAAATCGTAAGTAATGATTTTACAACGAACCAGTTGGTGTTAAAGATAAATTATTATTATTATTATTATTATTATTCATTGGGAAGCGCTAGACCCGTTAGTTTATATATAGTTGTTGAGTTTGAATACATAGCTGGTCACTGAATCTATATAGCTGCAAAATCAATTTACATAGCTTCGGAATAAACCTAGATAGCTGTTGAATCAGTTTACAGAGCTACTGAACGAGTTTACATAGCTGCTGAACGAGTTTACATAGCTGCTGAACAAGTTTACATAGCTGCTGAACGAGTTTACATAGCTACTGAACGAGTTTACATAGCTGCTGAACGATTTACATAGCTGCTGAACAAGTTTACATAGCTGCTGAACGATTTACATAGCTGCTGAATGAGTTTACATAGCTGCTGAACGATTTACATAGCTGCTGAACGAGTTTACATAGCTGCTGAACGAGTTTACATAGCTGCTGAACGATTTACATAACTGCTGAACAAGTTTACATAGCTGCTGAACGATTTACATAGCTGCTGAATGAGTTTACATAGCTGCTGAACGAGTTTACATAGCTGCTGAACGAGTTTACATAACTGTTGAATCGTCTCCAGCACAAAAGTAAACACACTGAGAAATTAATCAGTTCAAAAGCTCTCAGCCGTTTAATGAAGTGAGCTGAGCTGACAAAGGTCTTCTTCATTATCCTCTCCAACACACAGCCAGGGGCACTATCTGTTTGTCCCAACCCTCCCCTTCAGGGGGAAAGGGGAGGGGTGCCATGATCCACGGAACTAGAGCTACTTTTCCCTGGGATCAACCCTGATTACTTCCCATTCCTTAGGCGATGTGTAACACCTACGCCCTTTGAGGGAGGGGGGTGTCTTTATGCTGGTGAGGAACGGGCGAGGCATGCCTTCATGCTGGTAAAGGTAGGAGGGGAGGGGTGCCTTGATACTAGTAAAGGAAGGGATGCCTTGATGTTAGTGAAGCAAGGATGGGAGCCTTGATGCTGGCGATGGTTAGGAGTTCCTTGGTGCTAGCGAAGGAGTGCCTTGATACTAATGAAGGAGAGGAACCTTGATGCTAGTGAAGGCGGGGAGGGGTGCCTTGATGCTAGTGTAGGAGAGAAAGATTGCCTTGATGCTGGTGTAGGAGGGAGTACACACACATATACAAACACACACACACGGGACAAGGAGCTATGAATGGACCCCTGCAACCACAATTAGGTGAATACAGGAAGGTACAGCAGGAAACACATGGCAGGAGGCCGGAAGAGGTCCCCTTCAAGACCATCGTCTGGAGGAGCGAGGTCTCCAGACCTACGGGTCTCCACGGAAGCATTAACCAGCCGCGGCTTTCCCTTCACTCCCCTTAACCCTTGCCCTTAGCTTTCTTTCTTCCTTCTCTCTTTGCCGGAGTATTTGTTTAAGAGAATCTAGATTTTTTTCTCTTTCTTTACTGTGACATTTCTGGCGGACACGTTTTGCTTCCAACATATAATATATGCCGGGCGTGTTTTTAATGCCAAACATTTTTCACTGGAAATGTGTTTAGAGTGTAACGTTCTAGTCTGAATCCTGAAGTGTTTAATCCTGGAATGTTTAATCCTGGAATGTTTAATCCTGGAGTGTTTAATCCTGCAACGTTTCATCCTGGAGTGTTTAATTTTGAAAGTTAAACTTGATTGTTTAATCCTAGAATCTTTAATCCCGGAACATTTAAACCTCGAACGTTTAATCTTGGAAAGTTTACTCCTGGAACAGTTCAGCCTGGATTGCTGAATTCTGGAACGCTTAAATCCTGGAACGTTGAAGTTAAGAACAAGTTTCAATGGACGTCCTAAGTCCTGTGGCTTCAAATTAAATCATAACAAAATAACCTCGTAAAGCTAAACTGATGTTATTGCATAAAGAGTTAACCACAAAGAGAAACATTTTTCCACTCTGCATTCACCTGCTACTCAGAAAAAAAGGTAAAGGTGGCGCAGACAGGGTCGACGAAGCTACAGTTTTACGTGGTAGTGAAGGACACACCCGCTGAGTGCTCGCCCTCGTTCTCCACAAAATTTCATAGCCAATAACACTCGTAAGTGTCATTGTTGTCTTGTATTCACAGTTCGCCAGCCCCTGTTGCCTCTCTTGTTTGTTAAGGTATTTTATGATATTTTAGGGAGTTTTAAGGATTTTTCTTGAGCCCTTCAGTAAGTTGTGGGTTTAAAGCTATTTAGGGGTTAGAGTGTTTGGGTATTTAGGGCTTTCTATATATTAGGAACTTTTAGATATTTTTCGAGAGTGTTTTAGGGCTTTACAGAGTACCTGTCAGTGCTCGTCTACGTCTTTCAGATGCTCTTCGCCAATCTTTGCTCTACGTCAGGCGTGGGTTCCACGGCGTACCCAGTGTCGCTGTTACTCCTGGCTTGTCTCCCCTGAGGGAAAACCTTGGGTGACATGGGAAGTCGTGGGTATTAGAGGGGAGTGGCAGCCTGTCCCTCGAGCTTCACACCACTACCACGATAAGTGGCTTGACTGACACCTCCAGCAAGCCTCCCAAACCCAAGATCAAGAGATAGATAGATAGATAGACAGACAGAGAGAGATAGAGATAGAGGTAGAGAGAGAGGTAGAGAGAGAGGGGGAGAGAGAGAGAGAGAGAGAGAGAGAGAGAGAGAGAGAGAGAGAGAGAGAGAGAGAGAGAGAGAGAGAGAGAGAGAGAGAGAGAGAGAGAGAGAGAGAGAGAGAGAGACTGCCCTTTTCGATCCTCAACCAAGACACGATAAGCAAATATATAAATAAGTAAATAAATATAGCTGCCCTCAGGTCTACACTAATAAAACTGCAGTCTGCGCGCACACGCACACGCACGCACACACACACACACACACACACACACACACACACACACACACACACACACACACACACACACACACACACACACACACACACACACACACACACATTCCCCCCCCCCTCCACTTTGTCTATTCCAAAGGATGAACTTTACTTTTTATCAAATCTTCTGTGTTATAATAGAAGAAAGACTACGAAACGCTAAAATAACAATGTCCAACGCTGGAGAAAGTTGTAGGCGGAGCCAAGCATCGGCAGAATAATAGTCACATTGAATTTTGTGGGCAAGGCAGGCAAAGTACAGGACTAGAATAATAGTCAAGGGAAATTTTTGCCGCAGGGAGTTGGAGTATTGGAAAAAATAATAGTCAAGGTAAATTTTGGGCTCACGGGGGTAAAGGAGTGGAGAAAATGTTAGCGGGGTTAAATTTTCTGGCGAAGAGAATTAAGACTGGATTATTATTATTATTATTATTATTATTATTAGTAGTAGTAGTAGTAGTAGTAGTAGTAGTAGCAGTAGCAATAGTAGTAGTCGTTGTAGTAGAAGTGGTAACTAGTCAATGGTTCAAGTCGGACCGAAACGTCTTCATAAGCTTCTTTCTCCTATGTGCGAGTTATTTTTGTATTGTTCCACTCACGGTATTGTGCCATTTTGTTCTTTACGCTACTGTGTGCTGATAAATGGTGTGAAAGTCGGTGGTTATGTAACAATTTAGTCAGATGGGGACCATCGGTGTCGGGAGACATTGTATACCTTACTGATGTATACTGAATGCTAACATCTCTCTTCTTACTTTGCAGACGGAGGATCGAGCCTTATGCACACCTAGCGCTGAATAACCCACACGGATTTAGAGCTTCACATAATATATATAGTAAAGAGACAGTATCTTCTTTCTTGACGAACTAAACCATATGGTTATTATTATTATTATATTATTATTATAAGTATATAATTATGATAAACAAGAAATATTTAAAGTATATTTGAACCGAATTAAAAAAATAATTAGATTAAATTACTGAAGTGTAGGAACTGGAAGAATGGATAAATAGGTCTATAGCTCACGTGTGTGTGTGTGTGTGTGTACTCACCTATTTGTACTCACCTATCTGTGGTTGCAGGGGTCGAGTCACAGCTCCTGGCCCCGCCTCTTCGCTGATTGCTACTAGGTCCTCTCTCTCCCTGCCCCATGAGCTCTATCATACCTCGCCTTAAAACTATGTATGGTTCCTGCCTCTACCACATCACCTTCTAGGCTATTCCATGGCCTGACTACTCTATGACTGAAGAAATACTTCCTAACATCCCTTTGATTCATCTGAGTCTTCAACTTCCAATTGTGACCTCTTGTGTCTGTGTCCCATCTCTGGAACATCCCGTCTTTGTCCACCTCGTCTATTCCGCGCAGTATTTTATGTCGTTATCATGTCTCCCCTGATCCTCTTGGCCTCCAGTGTCGTCAGGCCGATTTCCCTCAACCTTTCTTCGTAGGACAATCCCCGTAGCTCTGGGACTAGTCTTGTTGCAAACCTTTGCACTTTCTCTAATTTCTTGACGTGCTTGACTAGGTGTGGATTCCAAATTGGTGCTGCATACTCCAGTATGGGCCTGACGTAGATGGTGTACAGAGTCTTGAACGAATCCTTACTGAGGTATCGGAACGCTATCCGTAGGTTTGCCAGGCGCCCGTATGCTGCAGCAGTTATCTGATTGATGTGTGTGTGTGTGTGTGTGTGTGTGTGTGTGTGTGTGTGTGTGTGTGTGTGTGTGTGTGTGTGTGTGTTTGTGTGTGTGTGTGTGCGTGTATTGGAAGAATAATAGTCGCTCTTGATTACACCAACACCTGGAACACATCTTTGTGAAAATGTGGTCACCTGCTGAGCTCTTGTGTGTCTCCCACAAATTATGACCAAGCTAAGAAATATTTATAACTACTCCATAATAATACAAATATAATTATTACAAAAACCACAATAATAATAATAATAATAATACATCACGGGAATAAATACCAGCTACTTTATGCACTCTATACAGGTTATGTAAACTAAGAGTGTATGTCTCGACTCTCTCAGTGTATATACGCTGAGAATTTACTGTACTCCCTATTAAAAGAACTAAAGTATCCTTGACTGAACAGGTAAACTGATGCCTTAATAACCCTTGTGTATTCTAACCAAGCGACCAACACTGCGTACTAGGACTAAATCCCAAGAACCAAAGTAATATTGAGAAAATGTTGAGTTTCTCACCCGTATGATGCAAGGTGTACCTGGAGAAGTGGCTGAGGCAGTTTGTCTTAGTCACGCCGCACAGACGGATGAGGGAGCAAGGGAAAGGAGTGAAGAGGATGAGGGAGGAGAGAAGGATGATGAGGCAAAGGGTAGGGAAGATACGTGGGAGATGAGAGACGGGGAAAGGGGTGAAGGAAGAAACGAGTGTGATAGGCTATGAAGAAGGAACAGAAGAAATTGAGAAAAGGATTTGGAAAGAGAGGGGAGAAATATATAAATATATATATGCAATAAGATCACAGTAAACAGGTGATTTCAGAATATGTAAAACAACCACTGTGAAAGAACAGTGGAATTTCAAGCGCTTTCGTGACTACTCACATTATCAAGGAACAATAAAAGTAATACATCAAAAGAAGGCATATAAATGGTCTAGACCACACCTCACCACCACATCCCACAACAAAGCAACACCTGACGCGCGACGACACGCGACTCATAAGAGAACACTGCAGTAGGCCCGCTGGCCCAACTAGACAGGTCCTTCACGGCATCCCACAAACAAATTATTTTACCCAAGAATTCAGATTCAGTATTTGTCCTATGTATTATTAAATTCTTCCCAAATTCTATTAATTATAAATGGATCTAATTTATATAAACCCAAGGAAATATATTATTTTCAAAACTGCTTTTTATGAAACAATATTCAATTATATTCCTGTCGACCATGGACTTGCTTGATACAACAAATCAATTGGATGGTTAAAATCTCTCACATGAATAAATAGAGCATTGGAATCTTGTCCAGTTCTAATGCTATATTTATGTTGTTTTAATTTTAGTTCGAGACCGTAATAAACTTTATCGCAAATTTTACAAGGAATCTTATAGACACATCCGTCAGCATTTTGGGGGGAATTCTTTATCAAAAGATTTTTTACTGTATCAAGATTTTTAAATACAACTTTGATATTAAAAGTCTTAAGAATAGAAGGCATATCAATCAAGTTTTCATGGTAAGGGAGAACCAACATATTTTTAGTTGAATAAGGCTGGTTGTCCCTTTTTGGATTGTAAAAAGTATTTCTAGTAACTTTAAAAGATTTATCAATTACGTTTCTTGGGTATTTCAGATCATTAGCTATTTCATAAATTTTGGATATTTCCTCATCTATGAACTCAGGACTACAAATACGTAAAGTTCTCAAAAACATTGATGAGAAAACAGACAGTTTGACTCTATCTTGATGCGAGGAATAATAGTGGACATAGGAACAGTTATTTGTAGGTTTTCTGTAAATTTTAAATTTGAATTCATTATTACCCTTAATAATTAAAACATCTAGAAAAGGCAATGAGTTATTTTCCTCAAACTCAACAGGAAAGTTTATAGATGGGCTAAGCTATTTAATTTAACAAAGAAATGGTGTATATCTACATTCTTGGGCATAAGACACAAAATATCATTAACATATCTGAACCATATATACCTTCCTTTGATGCATTACTTTTATTGTTCCTTGATAATGTGAGTAGTTACGAAAGCGATTGGAATTTCACTATTCTTTCACAGTGGTTGTTTTGTATATATGTATATATGTATATATGTATATATAAATAAATATATATATATATATATATATATATATATATATATATATATATATATATATATATATATATATATATATATATATATATATATATATATAAAATGTCGTGCCGAATATGTAAAACTGGTCAATTAGCAAGAACTCATTTAAAATTAAGTCCTTTCTGAAATTTTCTCTTATACGTTTAAAGATATATTTTTTTCATTAATGTGAATGTAAAATTTTTTAATTTTGCTCCAAAAGAATCTTAGAAAACTTACCTAACCTTATTATAACAAGAGCAATTTATTTTAGCCTAACCCAACTTAATATATTTTAGATTTGTTTACAGTAATTTAATACTAAACAAACACAGTGAAATAATTTTTTTTTGTTAGGTTCAGAATGATTTTGGCGAAATTATTGCATACACAAATTTTCGCTTGTCCTATATGGCAAGGTGAGCGTTGCTATTTAAGCCAAGATCGCAAGTTCTGCCTATTCGGCACGACATATATATATATATATATATATATATATATATATATATATATATATATATATATATATATATATATATATATATATATATATATATATATATAGGCAAAACTGGTCAATTAGCAAGAACTCATTTAAAATTAAGCCCTTTCTAAAATTTTCTCTTATATATTTAAAGATACATTTTTTTAATTTACGTTAATATAAAAATTAATGATTTTGTACCAAAAGAACTTTAGAAAAATTACCTAACCTTATTATAACAACCGCAATTTAATTTAGCCTAATCCAACTAAATATATTTTATATAAGTTTACAATAATTTAATAATAAACAAACACATTGAAATATATTTTTTTCGTTATGTTCACAATGATTTTTGCGAAATTATTGCATACACAAATTTTCGCTTGCCCTGTTCGGCAAGAAGTGCGTCGCTATTTAAGTCAAAATCGAAAGTTTTACTTCGGCACGATCATCGATACCATGCCTAACCCTTCTAGGGTAGGGTAGGTGCCTGAGCCCGAGCCTTTAGCTCATAAGACTGTCATTCCCATTTGCCCCCTTGGGGCGGGGATGGCAGACCAGAGAGGCCTAGCTTGTGGCTAGGCCTGGGGACAGTTGGTCCCAAAGATGAGGAGGTACTTGTGCCTCCTCCCATGGGAGACTTAGGTCTCAGACACTCCCTAAAGAGGGAGCCAAAGCCGGGCCACCACTTGGAAAAAGCCCGGGCCGGGAGAATACCGGCGAATCTTTAATAATAATAATAATTCGGCACTATATATATATATATATATATATATATATATATATATATATATATATATATATATATATATATATATAGAGAGAGAGAGAGAGAGAGAGAGAGAGAGAGAGAGAGAGAGAGAGAGCAAACAAACTAATCAAAGTAATGAGTACAGTATTTGCCACACCCAACCCAGTACTAGTCACACCCACCTAGTACTAGCCACACCCAACCCAGTACTAGTCACACATACCTAGTACTAGCCACACCCAACCCAGTACTAGTCACACATACCTAGTACTAGCCACACCCAACCCAGTACTAGCCACGCCCACGCCAGTACTAGGCACACCCACAGCAGTACTAGTTACACCCACAACACCACTAGTTACACCCACAACAGCCACGCCCACCCCAGTACTACTCACGCCTACAATACTAGCCACACGCACCCCACTACTAGGCATACCCACAATACTTGCCACACGCACCCCACTACTAGGCATACCCACAATACTTGCCACACGCACCCCACTACTAGGCATACCCACAATACTTGCCACGCCCACACCAGTACTAGGCACACCTACAATACTAGCCACGCTCACCACAATACTACCCACACCTACAATACTAGCTACACCCATCAAGTAGTAGTCACGCCTACCCCAGTACTAGCCACGCACACCCCAGTACTAGGCATACCTACAATTCTAGCCACGCTCACCACAATACTACCCACACCCACAATACCAGCTACACCCACCAAGTACTAGTCACGCCCACTCCAGTACTAGGCACACCTACAATACTAGCCACGCTCACCACAGTATATACTACCCACACCTACGACAGTATCAGCCATGCCCGTTATAATACAAACCACGCCCACCATATAAGCATACGAAAAAACAGTGTTAGTGCTGACATAACCTTCACTTACTGCCTTGGTGTTTTAGTGGAGGGAGATGGAAGGGGTAGGGGGCTGGAAAAGAGGCGTCTATGTACCTTTCTTAAGGTTGAGAATGAGGGTACACACCTATGCTGTCACTACCACTGGAGGTGTGGTAGCACACACTACCTCATGGATACATTCTAACACAAGGATGCTGGAGGTATGGTAGCACACGCTACCTCGTGGACATAATCTAACACAAGGATCCTGGAGGTATGGTAGCACACGCTACCTCGTGGACATAATCTAACACAAGGATGCTGGAGGTATGGTAGCACACGCTACCTCGTGGACATAATCTAACACAAGGATCCTGGAGGTATGGTTGCACACGCTACCTCGTGTACATAATCTAACACAAGGATCCTGGAGGTATGGTAGCACACGCTACCTCATGGATACATTCTAACACAAGGATCCTGGAGGTATGGTAGCACACGCTACCTCATGGATACATTCTAACACAAGGATCCTGGAGGTATGGTAGCACACGCTACCTCGTAGACATAATCTAACACAAGGATGCTGGAGGTATGGTTGCACACGCTACCTCATGGACATAATCTAACACAAGGATCCTGGAGGTATGGTAGCACACGCTACCTCATGGATACATTCTAACACAAGGATCCTGGAGGTATGGTAGCACACGCTACCTCGTGGACATAATCTAACACAAGGATCCTGGAGGTATGGTAGCACACGCTACCTCGTGGACATAATCTAACACAAGGATCCTGGAGGTATGGTAGCACACGCTACCTCGTGGACATAATCTAACACAAGGATCCTGGAGGTATGGTAGCACACGCTACCTCGTGGACATAATCTAACACAAGGATCCTGGAGGTATGGTAGCACACGCTACCTCGTGTACATAATCTAACACAAGGATCCTGGAGGTATGGTAGCACACGCTACCTCGTGGACATAATCTAACACAAGGATCCTGGAGGTATGGTAGCACACGCTACCTCGTGTACATAATCTAACACAAGGATCCTGGAGGTATGGTAGCACACGCTACCTCGTGGACATAATCTAACACAAGGATGCTGGAGGTATGGTAGCACACGCTACCTCGTGTACATAACCTAACACAAGGATCCTGGAGGTATGGTAGCACACACTACCTCATGGATACATTCTAACACAAGGATCCTGGAGGTATGGTAGCACACGCTACCTCGTGTACATAACCTAACACAAGGATCCTGGAGGTATGGTAGCACACACTACCTCATGGATACATTCTAACACAAGGATCCTGGAGGTATGGTAGCACACGCTACCTCGTGGACATAATCTAACACAAGGATCCTGGAGGTATGGTAGCACATGCTACCTCGTGGACATAACCTAACACAAGGATCCTGGAGGTATGGTAGCACACGCTACCTCGTGGACATAACCTAACACAAGGATCCTGGAGGTATGGTAGCACATGCTACCTCGTGGACATAATCTAACACAAGGATCCTGGAGGTATGGTAGCACATGCTACCTCGTGGACATAACCTAACACAAGGATCCTGGAGGTATGGTAGCACACGCTACCTCGTGAACATAATCTAACACAAGGATGCTGGAGGTATGGTAGCACACGCTACCTCGTGGACATAATCTAACACAAGGATCCTGGAGGTATGGTAGCACACGCTACCTCGTGGACATAACCTAACACAAGGATCCTGGAGGTATGGTTGCACACGCTACCTCGTGTACATAACCTAACACAAGGATCCTGGAGGTATGGTAGCACACGTTACCTCGTGGACATAACCTAACACAAGGATCCTGGAGGTATGGTAGCACACGCTACCTCGTGGACATAATCTAACACAAGGATCCTGGAGGTATGGTAGCACACGCTACCTCGTGGACATAATCTAACATAAGGATCCTGGAGGTATGGTTGCACACGCTACCTCGTGGACATAATCTAACACAAGGATCCTGGAGGTATGGTAGCACACGCTACCTCGTGAACATAATCTAACACAAGGATCCTGGAGGTATGGTAGCACATGCTACCTCGTGGACATAATCCAACACAAGGATGCTGGAGGTATGGTAGCACACGCTACCTCGTGGACATAATCTAACACAAGGATCCTGGAGGTATGGTAGCACATGCTACCTCGTGAACATAATCTAACACAAGGATCCTGGAGGTATGGTAGCACACGCTACCTCGTGAACATAATCTAACACAAGGATCCTGGAGGTATGGTAGCACACGCTACCTCGTGAACATAATCTAACACAAGGATCCTGGAGGTATGGTAGCACACGCTACCTCGTGAACATAATCTAACACAAGGATGCTGGAGGTATGGTAGCACACGCTACCTCGTGGACATAATCTAACACAAGGATGCTGGAGGTATGGTAGCACACGCTACCTCGTGGACATAATCTAACACAAGGATGCTGGAGGTATGGTAGCACACGCTACCTCGTGGACATAATCTAACACAAGGATGCTGGAGGTATGGTAGCACACGCTACCTCGTGGACATAATCTAACACAAGGATCCTGGAGGTATGGTAGCACACGCTACCTCGTGGACATAATCTAACACAAGGATCCTGGAGGTATGGTAGCACACGCTACCTCGTGGACATAATCTAACACAAGGATCCTGGAGGTATGGTATATATATATATATATATATATATATATATATATATATATATATATATATATATATATATATATATATATATATATATATATATATATATATTATATACATATATATATATATATATATATATATATATATATATATTATATACATATATATATATACATATATATATACATATATATATATATATATATATACATATATATATATATATATATATAATATATAGATATTATATACATAGTATATATTATATACATATATATATATATATATATATATATATATATATATATATATATATATATATATATATATATATATATATATATATATATATATATATATATATATATATATATATATGTCGTGCCGAATATGTAAAACTGGTCAATTAGCAAGAACTCATTTAAAATTAAGTCCTTTCTAAAATTTTCTCCTATACGTTTAAAGATATATTTTTTTCATTAATGTTGATGTAAAAATTTATAATTTTGCACCAAAAGGAACTTAGAAAACTTACCTAACCTTATTACAACAAGAACAATTTATTTTAGCCTAACCCAACTAAATATATTTTAGATTTGTTTACAATAATTTAATACTAAACAAACACAGTGAAATATATTTTTTTTCGTTAGGTTCAGAATGATTTTGGTGAAATTATTGGATAAAAAAAATTTCACTTGTCCTATATGGCAAGATGAGCGTTGCTATTTAAGCCAAGATCGCAAGTTCTGCCTATTCGGCACAACATATATATATATATATATATATATATATATATATATATATATATATATATATATATATATATATATATATATATATATATATATATATATTCTTCTTTCAATAAATAACAAAAAAAGGCACAATACCGTGACTGGAACGATACACATATAACCCGTACATAAAAGAGAGAAGCTTACGACGACGTTTCGGTCCGACTTGGACCATTTACAAAGTCAGTAGTGTATGAGGAAATGGTATGGTGATACCGACAAGATGTGGAAAAAGACACTTATGTACAGTTCAGGACATTTATTAAAGGAAACGTTTCGCCACGAGTGGCTTCTTCAGTCCTAATACGTATTAGGACTGAAGAAGCCACTCGTGGCGAAACGTTTCCTTTAATAAATGTCCTGAACTGTACATAAGTGTCTTTTTCCACATCAGTAGTGTATGATGAAAGTGTGTTCCAGTAGTGTATGAAGAACGTGTGTTGCCAGACTCACGTTCTGAATGAACTAGATCAACTCAGAACACCAGAGATTCCAGTCTTAAGAAATGTAAATTAAAGGTTTACACAAAGGAAAGCTGAAGGCGCTGCTTATCTTCCCGTTGTAAAATGGTAGAGACGAATGAGATGTGATAATCACTCAGACTAATGAAAAGATTCCAGAAAACAAATAGCGGAGATTTTTGGAACCTAGTCAAAGGGGGAACAAAAGGTCAAATTTTCTAATTAAAAAACAAATCTCGGTGTTAAAAAAGGACATCGGGCTTTATAAAAATGTATTAACCGGATAACATGACTGTGTGTGTGTGTGTATACTCACCTATTTGTGGATGCAGGGGTCGAGCCATAGCTCGTGGCCCCCGCCTCTTCTCTAGTCCCCACTTTGTATGTGTGTGTGCAAAGTTAAACAAATCTAAAAACAGTATTCAGAAACGTATTGAAAAATTTCCTTTTAGACAGAAAACACTAAACACGGTGTATATAAAGATGTTCCTGTAGTATGCAACTCCGGCCTAGATCCACTACCGGGGAAGCACAAGCAGAAGCCACAGAAACTCCAAAACGTTTGCAACAAGACTGGTCCCAGAACTAGGAGGACTGTCAGATGAGGAGAGACTCAGGAACTGAGTCTGACGAGCCTAGTGAGGAAGGAATGGGGAGGGGGACATAACCACGATGTCCAAAATCCTAGGAGTAATCTGCAGAACACACACACACACACACTGACCGGTGAAGCACCTAAGACAAGCAGCACCTCATCTTTAAGCTGCAGCTCCGTAAATATGGCGGTTGCTTTTTTGTACAGAGTTGATCCTGCACACCACTCTTGAGTTTATGTGTGTGTGCACACACACACAGACACGTATGTATATATATAAACACCGGCCGTCTCCCTCCAAGGCAAGGTGACCCTCAAAAGAAATGCTATCTTAAAGTTTTTCTTCCTTTATATTTAGTAATCTATGCAGGAGAAAAGGTTACTAGTCCCTTGCTCCTGGCATTCTAGTCGCCTCTTATGACACTCCACTTCCCCATACATACGTATATATTTGTGTCGAAAGATGGTGAAAAACAAGAAATAAGAATTGCTATCAGTCCCTGGAAGAAGACTTTGATAACTTCATTAAACGGAGTGACAGAATTACGAAGATATTTAATATAGATAAATGGCACATGATGGAAGTGGGAAAACTAAAAGAATCCAGATGAAGAAGTGTCCGATAAAATATAGAAAACATGATTGAGAGAGAGTTTAGTGGGTTTGGGTCTGAAAAGGACCTGCCTAGTATGGTCCAGTAGGCTTCCTGCAGTGTTCCTCCATTCTTATGTTAAAGATGCATATAACAGTACTACAAGGATGAAGTTCCTCTCTAGATCACACACACGTTACTACTGGCACTTCTCTGTACACTTCAGTGTAACTCTCACGTATATGTATTGTCAAATGACAACAAAAAATTAACATGTTAGGCTAGTATTGGAATACGTAGCAGAAGTGTGTGGTGGTTGTGTGTACGTATGTGTATATATATATATATATATATATATATATATATATATATATATATATATATATATATATATATATATATATATATATATATATATATATATATATATATATATATATTATATATATATATATATATATATATATATATATATATATATATATATTATATATATATATATATATATATATATATATATATATATATATATATATATATATATATATATATATATATATATATATATATATATATATATATATTATATATATATATATATATATATATATATATATATATATATATAATATATATATATATATATATATATATATATATATATATATATATATATATATATATATATATATTAGTAGTAGGTTGGCAGACAGCAACCGCCTAGGGAGGTACTACCGTCCTGTCAAGTGAGTGTAAAACGAAAGCCTGTAATTGTTTTACATGATGGTAGGATTGCTGGTGTCTTTTTTTCTGTCTCATGAACATGCAAGGTTTCAGGTATGTCTTGCTACTTCTACGTACACTTAAGAACATAAGAACATAAGAACGAAGGAACACTGCAGAAGGCCTACTGGCCCATGCGAGGCAGGTCCAAGTCCCTACCGGCTTAAGCCAATGCACCCAACCTAGTCAGGTCAGGTCACATTGACTCAAGGGAGGAACACGGCAACCGACCCGTTAGCACAAGCTATCAGGTCTAACTCACACCCACCCACATCTACTCATGTATTTATCCAACCTATTTTTAAAGCTACACAACGTTCTGGCCTCTATAACGGTACTTGGGAGTTTGTTCCACTCATCCACAACTCTATTACCAAACCAGTACTTTCCTATATCCCTCCTGAATCTGAATTTTTCCAACTTAAAACCATTGCTGCGAGTCCTGTCTAGGCTAGATATTATCAGCACACTATTTACATCCCCTTTATTTATTCCTGTCTTCCACTTATAAACCTCAATCATATCCCCCCTAATTCTACGTCTTTCTAGAGAGTGCAGTTTCAGGGCCCTTAGTCTATCCTCATAGGGAAGGTTTCTGATACATGGGATCATCTTTGTCATCCTCCTTTGTACATTTTCCAGAGAATTTATATCCATTCTGTAATACGGTGACCAAAACTGTGCAGCATAATCTAAATGAGGCCTAACCAAGGATGTATAGAGTTGAAGAACAACCTGAGGACTCCTATTATTTATGCTTCTTGATATGAAGCCAAGGATTCTATTAGCTTTATTGCGAACACTTATGCACTGTTGTCTTGGTTTCAGATTACTGCTAACCAGAACTCCTAAATCTTTTTCGCAATCCGTAATATTAAGATCTACATACATGTATAAGCATATATATACACACACCCCTCTGGGTTTTCTGCTATTTTCTTTCTAGTTCTTGTTCTTGTTTATTTCCTCTTATCTCCATGGGGAAGTGGAACAGAATTCTTCCTCCGTAAGCCATGCGTGTTGTAAGAGGCGACTAAAATGCCGGGAGCAAGGGGTTAGTAACCCCTTCTCCTGTATAAATTACTAAATTTGAAAAGATAAACTTTTGTTTTTCTTTTTGGGCCACCCTGCCGCGGTGGGATACGGCTGGTTTGTTGAAAGAAGAATACACAAATAACCGGCACACAAAAGAGAGAAGCTTACGACGACGTTTCGGTCCGACTTGGACCATTTACAAAGTCACACTGTTCAACATACACTACTGGAACACACGTTCATCATAAACTACTGGAACACACGTTCATCATACACTACTGGAACACACGTTCATCATACACTACTGGAACACGATTCACATGAACGTTCAACATTCACAATTTACGTCAGCCTCAACACAAACATTCAACACTCATAATTTACATCGTCAGCCTCAACACAAACATTCAACACTCATAATTTACGTCGCCAGCCTCAACACAAACATTCAACACTCATAATTTACATCGTCAGCCTCAACACAAACATTCAACACTCATAATTTACATCGTCAGCCTCAACACTAACATTCAACACTCATAATTTACGTCGCCAGCCTTAACACAGACATTCAACACTCATAATTTACGTCGTCAGCCTTAACACAAACATTCAACGCTGATAATTTACGTCGTCAGCCTCAACATAAACATTTAACACTCATAATTTACGTCGTCAGCCTCAACACAAACATTCAACACTCATAATTTACGTCGTCAGCCTCAACACAAACATTCAACACTCATAATTTACGTCGTCAGCCTCAACACAAACATTCAACACTCATAATTTACGTCGTCAGCCTCAACACAAACATTCAACACTCATAATTTACGTCGTCAGCCTCAACACAAACATTCAACACTCATAATTTACGTCGTCAGCTCCAACACAAACATTCAACACTCATAATTTACGTCGTCAGCCTCAACACAAACATTCAACACTCATAATTTACGTCGTCAGCCTCAACACAAACATTCAACACTCATAATTTGCGTCGTCAGCCTCAACACAAACATTCAACACTCATAATTTGCGTCGTCAGCCTCAACACAAACATTCAACACTCATAATTTACGTCGTCAGCTCCAACACAAACATTCAACACTCATAATTTACGTCGTCAGCCTCAACACAAACATTCAACACTCATAATTTGCGTCGTCAGCCTCAACACAAACATTCAACACTCATAATTTACGTCGTCAGCCTCAACACAAACATTCAACACTCATAATTTACGTCGTCAGGATAAAACAAACATTCAACACTTATAATTTATGTCGTCAGCTCCAACACAAACATTCAACACTCATAATTTACGTCGTCAGCCTCAACACAAACATTCAACACTCATAATTTACGTCGTCAGCCTCAACACAAACATTCAACACTCATAATTTACGTCGTCAGCCTCAACACAAACATTCAACACTCATAATTTACGTCGTCAGCCTCAACACAAACATTCAACACTCATAATTTACGTCGTCAGCCTCAACACAAACATTCAACACTCCTGCCTAAAATCACCTCACATTTGCTTTGGAAATTAAAAAAAAAAGTCAGGCAAACGCGCATTAATACAAGGAAAAATGAGGTATCAATTTTAATGGATACTGAAGCATGATATTGATTCTCTTAATACACAGTGGGAGAGTACATGTAGTGTCTGCCACACTCTTGATACACAGTGGGAGAGTACATGTAGTGTTTGCCATACTCTTGATACACAGTGGGATAGTGCATGTAGTGTCTGCCACACTCTTGATACACAGTGGGAGAGTACATGTAGTGTTTGCCATACTCTTGATACACAGTGGGATAGTGCATGTAGTGTCTGCCACACTCTTGATACACAGTTGGAGAGTACATGTAGTGTTTGCCACACTTGATACACAGTGGGAGAGTACATGTAGGGTCTGCCACACTCTTGATACACAGTGGGAGAGTAAAAGCTACGTAGTGTTTGCCACACTTTTGACATACAGTGGGAGAGTACAAGTTATGTAGTGTGTCTGCCACACTCTTGATACACAGTGGGAGAGTACAAGTTACGTAGTGTCTGTCACACTCTTGATACACAGTGGGAGAGTACAAATAGTGTCTGCACACACTCTTGATATACAATGGGAAAGTATATGTAGTGTCTGCCACCCTCTTGATACACAGTGGGAGTACATATAGTTTCTGCCACGCTCTTGATATACAGTGGGAGAGTACATGCAGTGTCTGCCGCACTCTTGATATATAGTGGGAGAGTACAAGTTATGTGGTGTGTCTGCCACATTCTTGATACACAGTGGGAGAGTACAAGTTACGTAGTGTCTGCCACGCTCTTGATACAGTGGGAGAGTACAAGTTACGTAGTATCTGCCACACTCTTGATACACAGTGGGAGAGGATAAGTTACGTAGTGTTTGCCACACTCTGATACACAGTGGGAGAGTATAAGTTACGTAGTATCTGCCACACTCTTGATACACAGTGGGAGAGGATAAGTTACGTAGTGTTTGCCACACTCTTGATACACAGTGGGAGAGTATAAGTTACGTAGTGTTTGCCACACTCTTGATACACAGTGGGAGAGGATAAGTTACGTAGTGTCTGCCACACTCTTGATACACAGTGAGAGAGTATAAGCTACGTAGTGTCTGCCACACTCTTGATACACAGTGGGAGAGTATAAACTACGTAGTGTCTGCCACACTCTTGATACACAGTGGGAGAGTATAAGCTACGTAGTGTCTGCCACACTCTTGATACACAGTGGGAGAGTATAAGCTACGTAGTGTCTGCCACACTCTTGATACACAGTGGGAGAGTATAAACTACGTAGTGTCTGCCACACTCTTGATACACAGTGGGAGAGTATAAGTTACGTAGTGTCTGCCACACTCTTGATACACAGTGAGAGAGTATAAGCTACGTAATGTCTGTCACACTCTTGATACACAGTGGGAGAGTATAAGCTACGTAGTGTCTGCCACACTCTTGATACACAGTGGGAGAGTATAAGTTACGTAGTGTCTGCCACACTCTTGATACACAGTGGGAGAGTATAAGCTACGTAGTGTCTGCCACACTCTTGATAAACAGTGGGAGAGTATAAGTTACGTAGTGTCTGCCACACTCTTGATACACAGTGGGAGAGTATAAGTTACGTAGTGTCTGCCACACTCTTGATACACAGTGGGAGAGTATAAACTACGTAGTGTCTGCCACACTCTTGATACACAGTGGGAGAGTATAAGTTACGTAGTGTCTGCCACACTCTTGATACACAGTGGGAGAGTACATGTCATGTGGTGTTTATCCTCAGGTCTATTATACTGAGCACATTTGAAAACAAAAAAAGCTATATTTTGTTATGGAGAAAACCCATTACGTGCGTTGCGTTTCATTCATATATATATATATATATATATATATATATATATATATATATATATATATATATATATATATATATATATATATATATATATATATATATATATATATATATATATATATATATATACATTATATGCAAAACAACCACTCTGAAAGAATAGAGAAATTCCAAGCGCTTTCGTGACTACTCACATTATCAAGGAACTATGAAAGTAAAGCATCCAAGGAAGGTATATAAGGGGTCTGGCCAACACCTCACTATCAGATCCCACAACGGTTAAACACCTGACGCGCGCCGGCCCATTTTAACCATCCAATTGATTTTCAAAAAGTTGAGAAAGTAGTATCAAGCAAGTCCATGGTCGACAGGAATATAATTGAATCTTGTTTCATAAAAAGCAGTTTTGACAATAATATGAATATTTCCTTTGGTTTATATAAATTAGATCCATTTATAATTAATAGAATTTGGGAAGAATTTAATAATACACTGGACAAATAATAATTTTAAAAATTTTCTTGGGGAGAATAGTTTGTTTGTGGGTTGTGCAAAGGACCTGTTCAGTTGGGCCGGCGCGCGTCAGGTGTTTAACCGTTGTGGGATCTGATAGTGAGGTGTTGGCCAGACCCCTTATATAGCTTCCTTGGATGCTTTACTTTCATAGTTCCTTGATAATGTGAGTAGTCACGAAAGCGCTTTGAATTTCTCTATTCTTTCAGAGTGGTTGTTTTGCATATTCTGAAATCACCTGTTTACTGTGATCTTATTGCATATATATATACATACATATATAGATATATATATATATATATATATATATATATATATATATATATATATATATATATATATATATATAATGTCGTGCCGAATATGTAAAACTGGTCAATTAGCAAGAACTTATTTAAAATTAAGTCCTTTCTAAAATTTTCTCTTATACGTTTAAAGATATATTTTTTTCATTAATGTTGATGTAAAAAATTATAATTTTGCACCAAAAGGAACTTAGAAAACTTACCTAACCTTATTATAACAAGAACAATTTATTTTAGCCTAACCCAACAAAATATATTTTAAATACGTTTACAATAAATTAGTACTAAACAGACACAATCAAATATATTTTTTTCGCTAGGTTCAGAATGATTTTGGCGAAATTATTGCATACACAAATTTTCACTTGTCCTATATGGCAAGATGAGCGTTGCTATTTAAGCCAAGATTGCAAGTTCTGCCTATTCGGCACGACATATATATATATGTATATATATATATATATATTTATATATATATATATATATATATATATATATATATATATATATATATATATATATACATATGTATATATATTTATTATTATTATTTTTATTATCACACTGGCCGATTCCCACCAAGGCAGGGTGGCCCGAAAAAGAAAAACTTTCACCATCATTCACTCCATCACTGTCTTGCCAGAAGGGTGCTTTACACTACAGTTTTTAAACTGCAACATTAACACCCCTCCTTCAGAGTGCAGGCACTGTACTTCCCATCTCCAGGACTCAAGTCCGGCCTGCCGGTTTCCCTGAACCCCTTCATAAATGTTACTTTGCTCACACTCCAACAGCACGTCAAGTATTAAAAACCATTTGTCTCCATTCACTCATATCAAACACGCTCACGCATGCCTGCTGGAAGTCCAAGCCCCTCGCACACAAAACCTCTTTTACCCCCTCTCTCCAACCTTTCCTAGGCCGACCCCTACCCCGCCTTCCTTCCACTACAGACTCATACACTCTTGAAGTCATTCTGTTTCGCTCCATTCTCTCTACATGTCCGAACCACCTCAACAACCCTTCCTCAGCCCTCTGGACAACAGTTTTGGTAATCCCGCACCTCCTCCTAACTTCCAAACTACGAATTCTCTGCATTATATTCACACCACACATTGCCCTCAGACATGACATCACTGCCTCCAGCCTTCTCCTCGCGGCAACATTCATCACCCATGCTTCACACCCATATAAGAGCGTTGGTAAAACTATACTCTCATACATTCCCCTCTTTGCCTCCAAGGACAAAGTTCTTTGTCTCCACAGGTTAGGTTAGGTAAGGTTCGTCAGGAAACAGGACAAATGTTTCCTGACGCGGGTCTTAGTCAGATGATGACCCGCCTTTGGAGCTTTTGGTCATCTGACCGAGGCCTTCCGCTGGCTTACCGGTCCACCCCTTTAAAAATTATGGTCATTTATAACCAATCTTTTTTGTCTCCACAGACTCCTAAGTGCACCACTCACTCTTTTCCCCTCATCAATTCTATGATTCACCTCATCTTTCATAGACCCATCCGCTGACACGTCCACTCCCAAATATCTGAATACATTCACCTCCTCCATACTCTCTCCCTCCAATCTGATATTCAATCTTTCATCACCTTATCTTTTTGTTATCCTCATAACCTTACTCTTTCCTGTATTCACCTTTAATTTTCTTCTTTTGCACACCCTACCAAATTCATCCACCAATCTCTGCAACTTCTCTTCAGAATCTTCCAAGAGCACAGTGTCATCAGCAAAGAGCAGCTGTGACAATTCCAACTTTGTGTGTGATTCTTTATCTTTTAACTCCACGCCTCTTGCCAAGACCCTCGCATTTACTTCTCTTACAACCCCATCTATAAATATATTAAACAACCACCGTGACATCACACATCCTTGTCTAAGGCCTACTTTTACTGGGAAATAATTTCCCTCTTTCCTACATACTCTAACTTGAGCCTCACTATCCTCGTAAAAACTCTTCACTGCTTTCAGTAACCTACCTCCTACACCATACACTTGCAACATCTGCCACATTGCCCCCCTATCCACCCTGTCATACGCCTTTTCCAAATCCATAAATGCCACAAAGACCTCTTTAGCCTTATCTAAATACTGTTCACTTATATGTTTCACTGTAAACACCTGGTCCACACACCCCCTACCTTTCCTAAAGCCTCCTTGTTCATCTGCTATCCTATTCTCCGTCTTACTCTTAATTCTTTCAATAATAACTCTACCATACACTTTACCAGGTATACTCAGCAGACTTATCCCCCTATAATTTTTGCACTCTCTTTTATCCCCTTTGCCTTTATACAAAGGAACTATGCATGCTCTCTGCCAATCCCTAGGTACCTTACCCTCTTCCATACTTTTATTAAATAATTGCACCAACCACTCCAAAACTATATCCCCACCTGCTTTTAACATTATTATTATTATATATATATATTATATATATATATATATATATATATATATATATATATATATATATATATATATATATATATATATATATATATATATATACATATATATATATTATATATAATTATTATATATATATATATATATATATATATATATATATATATATATATATATATATTATATACATATATATATATTATATATAATTATTATATATATATATATATATATATATATATATATATATATATATATATATATATATATATATATATATATATATATATATATATATATATATATATACCTTTGAAGAGCTAGTCTAGATAAATATTTAACTGGAATTCTATTTAAACTAAAATTTAACTATTTTGTCGAATAATTATTATTAAAATATATAAAACAGTGAGTACAGCCACGCTTAATAATCAGTTTTGAAAACATTTAATTTTCGTTCTTCCGACTTAAAACAGAAAGCCAACAGGGGTGGTTAATGACGGTGTGTGGCGATGTTAATGATGGTTAGCCGAATGGTTATGATAATGGTGATGGTGAGGATACTGAGGAAAGTGATGGTGAAGCGAAAGATTATGATTCACCAAAAAAGCCGCACCTAGAAGAGGAACTTTAAAACGATGTTTATTATGACGCTGAGCGATTGTGATGGACTAGAGCCGAGTGATGATGATAGTGAGGCGAGTGACGGTGGAGGTGCAGCGAGATATGGAGGTGGAGGTAGTGAGGCGAGTGATAGTGGTGGGGAAAGGTGTGATGGTGGTAGTGGTGGTGAGGTAAGTGAAGACATCAGTCAAGCAGCGACTTAGCAGAGAATGTGCAGGAGATGCAGGTTCTGGTGTTCATCTTGGCTGACTCAAGTGAACCATCAGCGTCTTCACCCTCAACACACATGCCTGCGCTGCACGAGGGCATTAACACTACGCCATCACAGACTTACAAACTAGGTCAGTAAACTGTCCAGAATCAAGGAAGACCCAACGAACAGAGGACAGATTGTGAAGGTAACTGGGGTAAGTTTACGATGGAGAGAGTAACAATTAGAAGTTCCCAAGAGTCGGTACTGGAACTCTTCTTATATATAAATGACTCCAAAAAGCACTGGATCTCAAGTATTATTTGCCGATGACGTGAAGCTAATGAGAAACATAAGTACGAAAGATGATATAAACAAAATCCCAGAAATACTTGGACAAGCTGCAAAGGTGGTTAGACTGGTGGCTTTTGGAGTTCAACACTGAACACAAGTGTAAAGCTATGTAAACTGGGAGAGACAGAGAAGACTGGAGACAAAGCACAGCTTGGGAGGTAGGAAACTACAAATATCGCTCAAGGAGAAAGATCGTGGAAAAAAATATCACACCAAACATATCACCACAGGCGCCGCTAACAGCAACTTTGAGGAGGGACCCATACAAATAAACTTGACAAACTTGAGAGATGATCCACGGAAGACATGATTACGAAATAACAGATACTCACAAACGTTGACAGGACAGATTGGAAAAGACTTCGAAATGCGATGCACCATGAAGAGGAGCATAGAGGAAAGCTAAAACAAACGAGCCACAAGGATGTGGGGAAATATTTCTTCAGTCTCAGGGGTAATAAATAAATGAAACGAATTAGACAAGGGAGTGGTGAAGGAAAACTCGATACACAGTTTCTAGAGTAGATATAACAAGACAAAATAGGCCGGGAATCAGTAATGGCGGCGATAATAATTAATGAAGTGGGACCAAGTGCTGAGACTCAACCCACACAACAACAACTCAGTGAGTGAACACACGTTATGCAGAGCTGTAAGCAAAACTGTTTTGACATTTTACACAGACACTGATTAATTCAATAGCATCTACAATGTGACAACTTCATTCTGAACTGCTGGTTTACGTTAAAAGTAAAATGTTAACTTTTTTTTTATATTCATCTGTAGAAAGGAAAATGCCAAAATTCAAATGTATATAAAATGCACAAAGCAGAAAACGTTGAACTGATCGACACCATGCCTAACCCTTCTAGGGTAGGGTAGGTGCCTGAGCCCGAGCTTTAGCTCATAAGACTGTCATTCCCATTTGCTCCCTTGGGGCGGGGATGGCAGACCAGAGAGGCCTAGCTTGTGGCTAGGCCTGGGGACAGTTGGTCCCAAAGATGAGGAGGTACTTGTGCCTCCTCCCATGGGAGACTTAGGTCTCAGACACTCCCTCAAGAGGGAGCCAAGGCCGGGCCACCACTTGGAAAAGGCCCGGGCCGGGAGAATACCGGCTAATCTTTAATAATAATAATAAACGTTGAACTGATCTCATGAATATTCGTTGTCCACTGCTAAAAGAACATGGTACTGCAACCTATTTACTATCACTCAAACGTGTCGTTTTTTACATTCTAGCCTTTAACAAGCGCTTAGAAGTTCACTGTTTTTTCACAGTGGTTGTTTTGCATATTGTGATATCACCATTTTATTGTAATCTTATATATATATATATATATATATATATATATATATATATATATATATATATATATATATATATATATATATATATATAAACACTGATCTCTGGCTGAAGGAGACTCGAACCTACGAACCTTAGGACAAGGTACGCAGTGCTTTACCAATCTACCCACACTGGACAATACCTTGGCGTGTAAGCCTTCTCCCTGAAAGCTGGCTGCCTTGGATCAAACGTGTAGCGCAAGCTACACGCCAAGGTATTGTCCAGTGTGGGTAGATTGGTAAAGCACTGCGTACCTTGTCCTAAGGTTCGAGTCTCCTTCAGCCAGAGATCAGTGTTTGTGTATATTTCGCCTGCTCTCGCGAATTCATTGTATATATATATATATATATATATATATATATATATATATATATATATATATATATATATATATATATATATATATATATATATATATATATATATATATATATATATATATATATATATATATGATTACAATAAAATGGTGATATCACAATATGCAAAACAACCACTGTGAAAAAACAGTGAACTTCTAAGCGCTTTCGTGATTTCTTACACTATCATAGAAATGTGAGAAATCACGAAAGCGCTTGGAAGTGGTGGAAATTGAGTGTAGCAGTGGTAGTTGAGTGTAGAGGTGATAGGTGAGCGTAGTGGTGACATCTGAGTGTAGTAGTAGTAGCAGCTGAGTGTATTTGTGGTTGAGTCAAAAGGTCCTCCAAGTATTTCGTCCACAAGGAATAGTTGAGATGTAATCATACTTCCAGCCCGTGTTACACTTTATAATCACATCTCCAGCCATAGTGTTACACTCAGTAACCACACCTCCAGCCATAGTATTACACTCAGTAACCACACCTCCAGCCACAGTATTTCAACTGCAGGCATGTCCCATGAATAATTTTGAATATATCGGCTTTAAATACCTCGTGACTGGAGTTTCTGAGCTGTGGCTTCAATTCCCAATGAAACAAATATTAGTGTCCTTTTTTTTACTCAAATTAGTGAATAAACCGACACAGTAATTTTCCCCTCATAAAAGTCAAACTCATGCGAAATAACGAAAGCAATAAAAATACCAACCTTCAAAATGGAAGCTAAAAAATTTATTACAATACAGTTGTGCTATGGAACGTTCAAGAGTACTTAATGCTTGCATACAATTTCATCTTAATTTAGTTAATTACAAAAGCGCATTTAGGCAGAAAATTTACGAAGCTTAATACACACTAACTTATCCACTAGATATTGTACCTATGCGCCAATTATAAATTGTATATT